>NC_042983.1:13384130-13681630 GCF_901001165.1 Salmo trutta | reverse complement strand
CTAAGTTGGTAGAGAAAATTTTATTTTGTACATCTGCACGACACAACATGAAAAAAAACCCACAAATAACAAATGGAAGGATGGAGGTAAGGATCTTCAACGACAGATGTGGTTTCCAAACATGGATCACATCTAGATGGTTTTGTGTATATACAGTGCATTCGGAAAGTATTTAGACCTCTTGACTTTTTCCACATTTTGTTACATTACAGCCTTATTCTAAAATTGATTAAATACCCCATAATGACAAAGCAAAAACAGGTTTATAGAATTTTTGGCAAATTTATAAAAAATTTTTGGGGAAATATCACGTTTACATAAGTATTCAGACCCTTTACTCAGTACTTTGTCTTCTTGAGTATGACGCTACAAGCTTGGCACTCCTGAATTTGGGGAGTTCTCCCATTATTCTCTTCAGATCCTCTCAAGCTCTGTCAGGTTGGATGGGGAGTGTCGCCACACAGCTATTTTCAGCTCTCCCCAGAGATGTTTGATCGGGTTCAAGTCCGTGCTCTGGCTGGGCCACTCAAGGACATTCATAGACCCGAAGCCACTCCTGCGTTGTCTTGGCTGTGTGCTTAGGGTCATTGTCCTGTTGGAAGGTAAACCTTCGCCCCCAGTCTGAGGTCCTGAGCGCTCTGTAAAACAGGTTTTCATCAAGGATTTTTCTTTCCCTCGATCCTGACTAGTCTCCCAGTTCCTGCTGTTGAAAAACATCCCCACAGCATGATGCTGCCACCACCATGGTTCACCGTAGGGATGGTGCCAGGTTTCCTCCAGACGTGACACTTGGCCAAAGAGTTCAGTATTGATTTCATCAGACCAGGGAATCTTGTTTCTCATGGTCTGAGTCCTTTTGGTCCCTTTTTGGCAAACTCCAAGTTGGTTGTCATGTGCCTTTTACTGAGGAGTGGCTTCCGTCTGGCCACTCTACCATTACGGCCTGATTGGTGGAGTGCTGCAGAGATGGCTATCCTTCTGGAAGGTTCTCCCATCTCCACAGAGGAACTCTGGAGCTCTGTCAGAGTGACCATCGGTTTCTTGGTCACCTCCCTGACCCTTCTCCCCCGATTTCTCAGCCAGCTCTAGGAAGAGTCTTGGTGGTTCCAAAGCTTCTTCCATTTAAAAATGATGGAGGCCACTGTGTTCTTGGGGACCTTCAATGCTGTAGAAATGTTTTGGTACCCTTCCCCAGATCTGTGCCTCGACATAATCCTGTCTCGGAGCTCTACAGACTATTCCTTCGACCTCATGCTTGGATTTTGCTCTGACATGCACTGTCAACTGTGGGACCTTATATAGACAGGTTGGTGCCTTTCCAAATCATGTCCAATCAATTGAATTTACCACAGGTGGACTCCAATCAAGTTATAGAAACATCTCAAGGATGATCAATGGAAACAGGATGCACCTGAGCTCAATTTCGAGTCTCATAGCAAAGGGTCTGAATACTTATGTAAATAAGGTATTTCTGTTTTTTATAAACATTTCTAAAAACCTGTTTTCGCATTGTCATTCTGGGGTATTGTGTGTAGATTGATGAGGGGGAAAAAAATGTAATCCATTTTAGAATAAGGCTGTAACGTAACAAAATGTGGAAAAAGGGAAGGGGTCTGAATACTTTCCGAATGCACTGTATATTGCAGAGCTGTTCCAATTCTCTGGAATAAATTTAACTTTTATATTGTGTAAGAGCCATTTGGCCTACTTATGTTGTCTATAGTTTGTTTTTGTATTTGCCATGTAATTTGTACAGCAGAGGGCACTATATGATGGGTCATGGGCCATTGGTCACATGCACACAGGAAGTGGGAATGCACAGGTATGGAGAACATACAGTTCTTACGGTTAGTGCTATATGGGACGTTCTTGGGACGTCCCTACCCAAAATCCTAACTCTAACCTTAACCCTAGCCTTAACCCTAACCCTTACTTCAAAATATTATAGTAAAAATTACAGTTCAATTTTCAATTTCAACTTCAATGGGGTGATGTCAGAGTTGGACATCCCAAGGAACCCGTTTAGACTTTTCCCAGTTCTTAGCCTGCTCACCGATTACACCTTGGAACAACGATACACAATTATGGTAATTGAATCTGCCTATATGAAAGTATTCCTATTGTTTTATCTTTGCAGCTAATAAATGGGTAAAAGACCCAACCAAAGATGCACATTTGAAAGCAGTTGTGTTTCACATGTGTTTATGAACATCTGCAATCCCACCTGTGCTAGAGTGGCTTTCAGGAACCTTTGACTCGGTTAGCCACAACAGTGGCATTTTCATCCTCCCACAGCTCATCCTCAAGCCAGGTGTGAGTTCGGTAATGAAATGGAAAAAGTACTTGTGTTGTCAGTTGTCAATATTCTCAGGTTGTTAGTTGACATCTAGTCTCGCGTAGCCATACCTCGAAATCACGTTGTTGTCATGCCCCCGAGGCTAGTTGTCATTAAAAGCTAGAGTCTAAAGAGTGTGCTTCTGAAAATAATAGCGCTCCCTCTTTATCGCTTTTAGGCGGTGGGGTATATCACACATACACACACACACACACACGCACAAAGGGAAGTGGATGTGCAAAAACAGACAAGAGACATACAATTCTGCTGCGGCATTGGCACGATTTTCCAGTGGCAGCTGAGCTGACTGTGGTGAACCCTGGGTAAAGGCCTCTCCCTCTGCTCTCTGGGGCTAATCACTCCAATGTGTGTGTGGGGGGCATGCATGGAAACACACATGCGATAGAGACAGCATTTACCTGTATTGAGCCATCTTCCCTAGCCATGGAATCTCTTGGCTCTCTCTCCTCTACTGGATATCCACAGAAAGCACTGATGTGTTTTGAATTGTCTGTGCACATGTATTCTTGTTATCTCTGAAGTTCTTTTGTATTTGCAGACATCTCTATTTAAACCTGATTAATATTGGATGGCCTACCTAGCTGACTATGATAGGCTGATTGCTGAAGAGAACATAAGAAAGTGAATGAATGAATGAAGGAATACAGACCTTACTGTAGGAAGTGTCAAAACTGGCCTGTCTGCACATATGTTTTTAGTTACCAAGGGAAAATGATCCTGGCATGTGATGGTATTTACTCCATTCAGTAAACAAGGAGTTGGTATGTTTGGATTTTTTATGGTGTGTGTGAGTGTGTGTGTGTGTGTGTGTAGCCTACGGAACTGTTATTCATTAGCACTTTACAAAACAAATTACAAATAGACTCACATGCACACACATTTTGGTGATCCAAAATGCACAAACAACATTCAGTATATCAGTACTACACAACTACATGAAGCAATGTCTCATTTAGGGCTGGTAGCTAGCTTCCTTGCGTGGAGTGTACATGGAAGCAAGGTCAAATACTCGCTTTGAGCTTTTCTGCTGTTTCAAAACAAATCTGTCATTTTACAACCACCGCTCCCCATCTGGGGATCGTTGAAATCAAATCCAGCCGACCTCCTCAGCCTCTTAGGCTGTTACTTTATGAGTAACTGCAGATAGAGACGCTATCACCCAATTGAAAGAACTGTTGTCCTTACTCAAGTTTTACACGTTTCCTGATTGGAAAATGACTTGATCACATAGAGAGGCACTAAGTATAGTAAAAAACAGGTGGTAGTAAACCCACTCATCTGAAAGACATGAACGCTTCCAGAACCAGATTCAATCAAACCCGCATTGCTGGATTTATACAGTAACTCTTTTCCCCCCGGTCAAATACAATCACAGAATGGTCTTGGCTCTGACGCTTTCACTTTCTTCGGGAACAAGAAATCAAATCAAATTTTATTTGTCACATATACAGTTTACTGCAGGTACAAGAAGTGCAGTACATTAGTCAATAACAATAAAAACAATAAAAAGAGTGTAGTCAAAATTAACAAGTACTAGAAGTAATAAGAGAGGTAGTATGTAGTAATAATGGACTTTATTACAGTGTATTTACAAATATATAGTAAAGTGACTTGGTCACTCAAAGGAATAAATAGTCCATCGAATAGAAGCGTGTTTGCAGGCAGCAGTACATTACTGTGTAAACGTAGCATTGGCGGATTCGAATGAACTCCAGACTGTGACCATCTTATCCATTGAAAGACTTCTGGTGCCCCATGTTGTTTACGTTAGGGGAAAAGGGAAGCTTCCAGAGATGAATGTCCAGACAGACTAACTGTAGGTTCAGTTATAGAGGAGGAGAAGAGAAAACAGGGAAAACTTCCCCTCCTGACTTCCATCCACACCGATCCATTATCCTGGCCTGGAGAGGGGGAAAGGAGAAATAGGTTAGCCTAGCCAGAGGGCACTCTAACCTGGGTAACCTCCAGCCACAACTGAGCTACACCCACAGGCACTGGCCTGTCGGCAGTAGACATCTGCACTGAGGAGAAGGTCTGTCAGTAAGATCACATTAGACAGAGGAGAGACAAGGAACAGCTGTGACTGAGGATACTCTAACTCACACATGCGCGTGCACACACACACACACTCAGACATGCGCATGCACGCACACACTCATCTGCAGCTTTATTACCCAGAATCCTCTGCGGTTGCCAGCCTGCACTCCAATGTTCCGTCGGGAACATCAGCACCCAGCGCACGCTTGGAACGCCTCAAATCATCAGGAATTTCACCAACAGAAAACCTGCCTGGAATTCAGAAGAAGGCTGTGCATACATCTAATTGTAACGGGAGTTTTTCCACCTCTGCTCAACTGGCCTTTTCTGGATGCAATACTATTACATCAAGACAGAAAATCAGCTCCAAAGATACATGGAATATGCAGTTTTACATGATTAATAAGGGAGGTTTGGCTTTTCACCCATAGTGTAACAATAAGATTTTTTTTTTTAAATACATTTTAATAGTAAGACTAAGATTCCATTTGCCTCTGGCTATCTGTTTTGATCCCAACCCCTCCAATACTTATTAGCCTTATGGGTTCAAAATTACAATTTCAAACTTTGCTACTTCACCCATCCCAAGAATATTCCCTCAAGGCAATTTGATCATGATCACAATGCGATTTGTGTTCATCAGACTGTCTATGATTTCCATTCTTATATTACCAATCCATATTGACAGACTGTCAACACATATTAGCAGCCTAGATAGGGTGGCAGGTAGCCTAGCGGTTAAGAGCGTTGGGCAAGTAGCAGAAAGGTCGTTGGTTCGAATCCCCGAGCTGACTAGGTGAAAAATCTGTTGCTGTGCCCTTGAGCCAGGCACTTAACCATAATTGCTCCTGTAAGTCGCTCTGGATAAGAACGTCTGCTAAATGAAACAAATTGAAAATTCAGATAGTGATTTCTATCAGTACATAGATGATGTATGACTTCTGTGCTACACATGGCCATAAACAGCAAACACTATGAGGTTTCCATTCCATTAGAGATAAAGTCATGTTGTCCCAATGATGTCTGAACATCTGTTCAGCAACACTAGAGGACCTACAATAATATCTTGTTAAACAGATGCTTAATTAGCATGCTATACTTAACATGATGAACCAGAAAGAAGCAGCAGCACTTCCACTAATGCTGCCCCCTCAACTCCCGTGCTGTTAAATGCTGATCAGAGAAAGGGAACAGCCTACAGAGAATCACTACACTCTAATAAACCACACTGGAAATGGTTGGGAAGCATCAACCCTTGTGTTGTCTTAAAGGGTCAAAAATGACCAGCCACTATGTTTAACAGCAGAGAAAACCCCCTAAATGATCTTTTTTCAACTTGAAATTTGATTACTTTTCCTAGAGTGACCCCAAAATTAGAAAAAGTGAAAGGTTGCCTTTGTTCATATTTCCATGAAAGCTGTACACCACCAGGGTACAAAGATTGTCTTAGGGTCATTTTTGACCCGGCAGTTATAAAATAATTTACACACCGCAAAAACCACAAAGACACACACACACACAATGAGAAATTGAGATTTTGGGTGCTACTGATTGAACTCAGCCAGCAGCTCCTGAAGAGGAAGATCACCATGGTTGGCACAGTTAGAAAGAACACGACTGAGCTCCCCCCTGCACTCCTCGCAACAAGGGGGAGTGAGGCCTTCTCATCAAAGTTTGCCTTTACCCCAACCACCACTCTGGTTTCTTACCTCCCAAAGAGGAACAAGAATGTGGTCCTCCTGAGCACACTGCACAAAAAGGCTGAGATCAGTGATCGTTAGGACAGGAAGCCAGCCATCATCCTGGACTAAAACCACAACAAAGGAGGTGTGGACAACCTAGACAAGGTGATTGGAACTTACAGCTGCAGGAGGATGACTGCCCGCTGGCCCCTGGTCATCTTCCATAACATCATTGATGTGTCCTCATACAATGCCTTTATGATATGGAACAAGATCAACCCTACCTGGATGCCTGATAAGTGGAACAAGAGGAGGGTGTTCCTGGAGCAGCTGGGAAAGGCACTTGTAACCCCACACATTCAAAGAAGGGAACACTTCCCCTGCACAGCAGCCTCTTCAGCGCTTGTGAAAGCTGTTCAGGGGGATGAATCTTGTCCTGATCCACCTGAGGCTGTAGCTGGGGCAGGCAAGAGGAGGAGATGCCAACTCTGCCCCCCAAAGAAGGACTGTAAACAAATACTATGTGTTGCACATGTGAGAAATACATCTGCATGCACACACACTTTTACATGTGCTAATTAAAGTTGATTGATTTATGTTCTTCACGTTTTTGTTTTGTATCTATTATCTTATTTTATTCTTATTTGTTGTTGTTGTTTATACACCTTGTGGGTGGGGGCAATGGTTCAAAAAATAGGAGAAGACTACTATAATAATATATCACTATGTTGCCAAAAAAGTTCAAGACTGTTATTTTTTCCCATCAATAAAATCCATTCAAAACTACTTTCTGCACATTTCTGCTACTTTCTTAGGCTATACATGTGCTATCTTGCTAAAAAAAACATGTTTACACCTATGCAGTACCTTTAGCAATAATAATAATAATAATAAACCTCTACCTTCGTAAAGAAAACAATTATGACAGGTGGGTTGTAATAAAAACGAGTGGTCTCCACTGATTAAATGCAGTCTTTCTGCATTGTGAAGAGGGAAAACCCAGATATTCGCAAAGTTTGTGATGAATGACAGGTTGTTTCTTCATGAAAAATAGATTTGGGGTTTAAAATTCAATTAAGCTGCTTTATTTTACGGGTTTAGTGAAGGCGGGTCATTTTTTACCCTTGGGACAAGGGGAGTATACAGAATGTTAAGACTACACAAGGGTTAAAGCACATTTACACCCAGTGTGATGGAGATGTGACACGTAGACCTGATGATACATTGTTTACACTGTTGAGAGCTTGAGTTTAAGGTTCTTCCCAGACACCCCAATTGCAGGTAATAACACTTTGCTGTAAAGGGGCTGGAATTCAAAATGGCTTCTCCAGAGAGCCTACACTGTGCAGCTGAGAATACAGACAGGTCAAACAGGTGCATTTTATAGACAGACTGTACTTGACAGACTTTACAGTAGGCCTACTCCTCCAAACAGAACTTTTTCAAGGAAGTTCTCAAGGATGCACTTTTGTGTCAGTTTCTATATGTTAGAATCATTGAGTCCATTGGTTTTTTGTATTTCAGTAAATCAACAGCATACAGCACACAGACAGTATCCTATGAATCATCAGTGAGCACAGACAGCAACAAAGAGTTGGGGTCACTGGGTTGATCTTTTGAAGGCTGCATAACTGTGTAAACAGACAGTAACGATACGATATTACTCTTTTGAAGTTATAGCCCATCTCTGGCTTTTCTATGGCTCGGGCATGGATACAGAAGTCTCCCTGGAACTTCGCTCTATGATCATTTCACAACATGGGACAAAATCCAGTAAGTCACAGTAATTTTGAACTTGCTACCAGAAATGACTCAGGAATGTTTCACATATCAATCTGCAGCCTTTGTTACCACAACCACACATCACAGGCAGGCAGCGATTGTACTGTGGAATATTTTAGAGGTAAAAAACATGCACACATCCAAGTACCTTTCTTGGACCTAAACTGATTAAAAAGTGTTTTTCTCCGCACACTGTTAGATGCTTACCCATACTATATGTTGTCAATTTAACACAAATCACCAACATGAACGCAGTCGCAGACAGGAAGCCCTGGCTCTAACTTTCCCGTCCTCAGAAGAAGAAAACAACTCTGGCTGCAAACAGGAGGAGCTTCCGGTCTGAGGGAGGAAAGGGGGAGGGGAGAACAGCAAATGTTGTTTAGAGCCGGCAGTTTCAACACGCCCCAGACTGGGACTTCTACTTCCAGCAGTACACAGAGATCCTTGCAGATTGCCTGAAAACCTTGCTGCCAGCCCTGGGCCGAGGCCCTGTGAAATAATTTTACTATCTTCTTCTATAGATACCTGTCTATATTGTACTATAGTACTAACTAATACTTTCTCCTCTCAACATTTAACAATAACTCACTGGGCACAGACAGTTCAATATCTGATTTTTTAATTAAGGTGAATTCAATGTGAACTCAACAAAACATTTCACCATGTCATTGTATTTAGGTAAAACATTTTTTTTAAATGTTCGTAAGATGACTTTTTGCAAATCCAATCAGTTTGATTCAACATTTTTTTATTGAAATTACGCAGAAACAACGTTGATTCAACATTTTTGTTGCCCAGTGAGAACCTATTTATGTCAGTCGATTAATACGTTAACACCTTGCCTAACACACACCTTGCCTAACAGGTTGCGCCAGCATTCTTGAACTGAGCAAACATAGGTCACGGAATCCAGTCATGGGGGTTAAAATTAAGCAATGACGTTCTCCATTGTGTCTTGTGTGTGTTTAACCAAATAAAGACACTGTGTGACAAGGTGTATTATTGTTCACTCTAAATTATTTACAGACCCTGAAGCTCTTCTAAACTTCAGTGCAAATTATTCTCCAGTAGCTCTTTCATGTGAGAGCTTAATCGTTTGCTAATTGGCGTCCTTGCTAACAGTCACTCTCAGAGGAAATATATGATCACATATCTACCCTCTCTTTAAATAAGGGCTGTTTGCCAAATGTTGCAGCAGTTGCTGAAAGACAGATGACAGATCCATTGTGTTCGTGTCTTGGTCTGTGCCCCTAGTGCAGCTCAGCTTTCTGACGTGGAGCTGTTCCCCAAATCGAAATTAAAAAGTTGGCGTAATTGTGACAATCTGAAGCGTCTAGACACCCTAAAATAGATGACCTCAGACAAGACTGTGGGTTGGGTTCTGCAGACTGTGGCTTGGTGGAAATCAAAGGGGAAGGAAAGGCCTTGGATGGAGAGAGAGAAGAAAGAGAGAAAGATGACAAAATATATTGCCCCAGATCCTGTGCACAGACTCACACCTCCATGAAAATATATGATATCAGATTCTTATCGCAATGAATACTCAATCTACTAATGAATGTAGAAGATGGTGGGCTCAGTTTCCAGAGATGTTTTCTCTCACTCACTGTCTTTATTTTTTCCACAACTCTCTGTGGCTCTCATTTTGCAGTTGCAGGTCACCCCAGCATACTGAAACGAATCATGCTGAGGTGGGGGGAATAGTGAGTAAGGGAGAGTGAAACAAACAGAGAGGATGTGAAGAGAAATAAACAGGAGGTAGAGCGAGACAGAGAAAGACAGAGTAGAAGGGGAGAGAGAGGGGGAGGGAGCGGGGAAAGAAGAGAGACAACATGTCCCAGACTGTTCACATCGTTGTTTATTTGCCTATTCCCATGTCATTACAGGAGGAGAATCTGGTGGGTAAGATAAAGTGGTCCAAATATAGATACACAGATGATTCGGGTCTTTTCTCAATAACAATCCTGCGAGTCAATTTCACTGTTGCATTTGGTGCCTGTTACCATTGCTTAGTACATCATGGTAGAATTATAATGGAATAGAGCTATTGTAAAATGTCATTGTTAGTTTGACCCCAAACACAGTGTAAGGTGGTTTAACTAAGTTTGACTATATTTTTCTTTATTGCAGAAGAGTCCAAAATGAATTAGGTAACAATTGCATTGAAGTAAAGTATTGAACCCTCAACATATAACCTTTTGTAAATCTGTACTCAGTTCACAGCATGATTCAACATCAATATACCATACACCAGAGGAGGCTGGTGGGAGGAGCTATAGGAGGATGTGCTCATCGTAATGGCTGGAATGGAATAAATGGAATGTAGTCAAACATGTGGTTTCCATATGTTTGATGTGTTTGATACCGTTCCATTTATTCCATTCCAGCCATTACAATGAGTCAGTTCTCCTATAGCTACTCCCACCAGCCTCCTCTGCTATACAATCTTTAGCACTTATAGTAAGTGTGTGATTGGGATTGGAGTGAGTCTGAACATTCCCTTAACATTGTGACTGTAAGTCTCCATGCAGGTCATCACACCCTCTGTGTCTCCGTCCCAAATGGCACCCTATTACCTACGTAGTGCACTACTTTTGAACAGAGCCCTACTAGGATACAATTTGGGACCAAGACTCTGTCGCTGTAGCTGATGGCTTCTTTTCCAGTGTGGCTGTTCTGTTCTGAGCAGTAACTGGAGCTGTAGTGTGACGTGCTGGGTCTTAGTCCTGATATCTACTGCAGGCTCAGGGATTACACAGGGCCAGTCAATGGGAAGGAAGCTAAGGCACAGACGATGGAGTATATCTGCAGATGCCAGGCTTCACACCATTACCCAAGCAGCCTCTATGGGACTCTGCCCAGGCCCCCTCCATGGGGTTATGGTGATCCCCTTCGATTTCCCACGATCTCCTCCTCTCTAGTACCCTCTGTAGAAGTCACTCAACAGCCCAGGTGGACATGGAGGTGAACTCTGTAGAGAGGAGCTGTTCATTACCAGTCAGAAGATCAGAGCAGCACATCGTTAACAGGAGCCATCTCGACAGGGAGGGCAGAGAATGATCCCTCCGTCCTTCCCTCCCTCCTGATCTATATCTCTATCTCTTCTTCCTTATTTATATCTCTCTATCTCTCCTTCCCACTTTCTGTCTCTCCTTTCTAACTGCCCTCAAGCTGTTGTGATAGCAGTGATGTGTCACTGATACCCACACGCACACCCTCTCACACACACGCACACCCGCATGCACGCGCACACACACACACACACACATACACAAACACACTCACACACAAACACACACACCTGTTTTCAGAGGGACATTTAACCATTTTCTGGTGATTTGGCCTAATGATTTGTGAACCTGAGTGGGAGTCATTACCACATAAGTGTTTGACCCTTGGCAGAAGCAAAACATTTACTCATGCCTTAAATATTGTTAACTCTTACTGTCTTTTCTCCAAATATGCCTGTATATACACTGAACAAAAATATAAAAGTCTTGGTCCTGGTGGTTAGAGCTTTGGGCCAGTAACCGAAAGTTTGCTGGATCGAATCCCTGAGCTGACAAGGTAAAAATCTGTCGTTCTGCCCATGAGCAAGGCTGTTAACCCACTGTTCCCTGGGCTCCGAAGACGTGGATGACGATTAATAAGGCAGCCCCCCGAACCTCTCTGATTCAGAGGGGTTGGGTTAAATGCAGAAGATACATTTCAGTTGAAGGCATTCAGTTGTACAACTGACTAGGTATTCCCCTTTCCCATGTTTCATGAGCTGAAATTAAAGATCCCAGAAATGTTCCATACGCACAAAAAGCTTATTTCTCTCAAATTGTGTGTACAAATGTGTATACATCCCTGTTAGTGAGCATTTTCAATGCACAGAGATACCGTGACGAGATCCTGGGCCCATTGTCGTGCCATTCACCCGCCGCCATCACGTCATGTTTCAGCATGATAATGCACGGCCCAATGTCGCAAGGATCTGTACATAATTCCTGGAAGCTGAAAATGTCCCAGTTCTTCAATGGCCTGCATACTCACCAGACATTTGAGCATGTTTGGGATGCTCTGGATCAACGTGTACGACAGAGTGTTCCAGTTCCTGCCAATATCCAGCAACTTTGCACAGCCATTGAAGAGGAGTGGGACAACAATCCACAGGCCACAATCAACAACCTGATCAACCCTATATGAAGAAGATGTGTCACGCTGCATGAGGCAAATGGTGGTCACACCAGATACTGACTGGTTTTCTGATCCACTCACCTACCTTTTTTTAAGGTATCTGTGATTTACAGTTGCATATCTGAATTCCCAGTCCATAGATTTTTTTCAATTGACTCATTTCCTTATATGAACTGTAACTCAGTAAAATCTTTGAAATTGTTGCATGTTGCGTTTATATTTTTGATCAGTATAATCTGAACCCCACACACCTCCTCCTTTTCCCTAAACCCTCCTCTCCTCCTTTCTATCTTCTCAAACACACGGTTGTCGCCTGTGATTCGTTGTCATGGCGATCAGCCCCCAAGGGACTCATCCCAAAACCGAAAGTTCTGCTAGTCTGAAATAGAACCGCCGTCTCTCTCCTGGGGGATGAGGTTCACTAGATACAGAGAGAGAGAGAGAGAGAGAGAGGGGGGAGGGGAGGGGAGGGTGGGAGGGGGGTGGACAGAAACAGAGTGGAGAGAGGAGAGGGAGAAAAAGAGAGGAAAGGAGAGAGAGGAGAGGGGGAAACAGAGAGGGAAGGAGAGAGGAGGGAAAGAGGGGGGAGAACCAGAGATGGAGAGAGAGAGAAACAGAGAGGAACAGAGAGAGGAGAGAGAGAGAGCAAGAGAGAGGAGAGAAAGAGAGAAAGAGAGGGGAGGAGGAGAAACAAAGAAGAATAGAGATAAACAGAGAGAGGGACAATAAAGAAGGTGCAGAGAGAGAGGCGGGGCAGAAAGAGGGAGAGAGAGATACAGAACGAGTAGAGAGAGAGGGTGAAGAGAGCGAGAGGAGGAGCAGAAAGTGGTGAGAGATACAGAGAGAGGGAGTGAGCGAGACAGTGTGCATCCATTCCAACTGGGTCACATCGCCGGAGCTTTATGTAAGGGTAAACACTGCTGCCCTGTTCTGTGCCCTTGATTACACAAACTCACGCACGCACGCACACACACACACGCACACAAAGGCATAGACACAGTTACATGCGCACACACACACACACACACACAGGAGGAGCAGTCCTTCTCCGGAAACTACCCGTTGGGATGCAGCACTTTACATTTTTCAGTTATATACTAGGTCCAAATTTGCAGAGGCACTGAATTGAAACGAAAGCCATCACTGTCTCTCAGCGGATTTACGATAAGTACATCATGACAGTGAAGTGAACCCTGGATGTTAGCTCGCGGTCAGCATAACTTAGCATTTCATCTCTGCCAAAGTATACTGAACAAAAATATAAACGCAACATGCAACAATTTCAAAGATTTTACTGAGTTACAGTTCATATAAGGAAATGAGTCAATTGAAATAAATTCATTCGGCCCTAATCTATGGATTTAACATGACTGTCACAGACACCTTCAAAAAAAGGTAGGGGCGTGGATCAGACAACCAGTCAGTATCCGGTGTGGCCACCAGTTGCCACATGCAGCGCGACACATCTCCTCCGCATAGTTGGTCAGGCTGTTGATTGTGGCCTGTGGATTGTTGTCCCACTCCTCTCCAATGGCTGTGCAAAGTCAAGTCAAATCAAATCAAATATTATTGCTCACATACACATGGTTAGCAGATGTTAATGCGAGTGTAGCGAAATGCTTGTGCTTCTAGTTCCCGACAGTGCAGTAATATCTAACAAGTAATCTAACAAATTCACAACGACTACCTTATACACACAAATGTAAAGGGATGAATAAGAATATATACATATAAATATATGGATAAGCGATGGCTGTGCGGCATAGGCAAGATGCAGTAGATGGTATAGAATACAGTTTAAACATATGAGATGAGTAATGTAGGATATGTAGACATTATTAAAGTGGCGTTGTTTAAAGTGACTAGTGATACATTTTATAAAGGTATTAAAGTGGCCAGAGATTTGAGTCTGTATGTTGGCAGCAGCCACTTTATGTTTGTGATGGCTGCTTAACAGTCTGATGGCCTTGAGATAGAAGCTGTTTTTCAGTCTCTCGGTCCCTGTTTTGATGCAGCTGTACTGACCTCACCTTCTGGATGATAGCGGGGGGAACAGGCAGTGGCTCGGGTGCATTGTGTGCAAGTTTCTGCATATTGGCGGGAACTGGAACACGAGGTTGTACACGTCGATGCAGAGTATCCCAAACATGCTCAATGTGTGACGTGTCAGGTATGCAGGCCATGGAAGAAATGGGACATTTTCAGTCTCCAAGAATTGTGTACAGATCCTTGCGACATGGTGCCGTGCATTATGCTGAAACATGAGGTGATGGGAGCGGATGATTGGCACGACAATGGGCCTCAAGATCTCATCATGGTATCTCTGTGCATTCAAATTACCATCGCTAAAATGCAATTGTGTTCATTGTCCGTAGCTTATGCGTGCCCATACCATAACCCCACCGCCACCATGGGACACTCTGTTTACAATGTTGACATCAGCAAACTGTTCGCCCACACAACGCCATACACGTTGTCTGCGGTTGTGAGGCCGGTTGGACATACTGCCAAATTCTCTAAAACGCTGTTGGAGGCGGCTTATCGTTGAAAAATGAACATTCAATTGTCTGGCAACAGCTCAGGCTACATACTGCAACACATGTTTCAGACTGGATGCCTCCTTGTACTTTACTGCCTCTACAGAAGAATCTGTGCTGTCTAAATCACAAATAAAAATGGGAACATATAGCAAGATTTTGTATTACACAAATCCATTGATAATCAACTGATCAGAGGGGACTCAAATGAACAAATAAGTCTGGGATCGTTTCTGTTCCCAACACTTCAGGTTCTGTTGCTCCCTGTTACAGTAATTCACAAGGTGTCAACTTGTGGCATCTAAGTGATCTACACTATTGCCTTGAACGGATTAAACAGAAAACAGCACAGACAAGAAATGAGTTAGTTTACTAAAGTGGATATTTGAAAAGTATTGCCATTGTGAGAATGATGCATGTCATTGTTTTGTTTACTTTGTGTGTAATTGGCTCACATGAGGAGGGGATACAAGACTACAGAATGTTGTTGGATCTCTCACCTCTGTTTGTCAGTCTCTTCCCATTCTACACCCATTCCCAAGTTCAACACTGGCTATGTAATAGACCCATGTAATTCCAGTTCATATTTGCGAGGGTTGTTTGCGCAATGCGTTGTCTGCGCGTCGGGTGTGATTGTAGAGGGGGGTGATTGTCTATTAAAGGGGCAGCCAGTTGTTTAAAATCCTACTCGGACTGTTTCAAATCCCCCTTGCACTCAGAGAGTAGAATGGAGGGAGGAGTGCGGGTGTGTGTGAGAGAAAGAGAAATAGCGAGAGAGAGAGTGTACATGCTTGTGTGCGTGTGGATGTGTGTCTGCGTGTGTGAGGGTGCGTGAGTGTGTGCTTCTCTGTGTGTATGCGTGTATGTGAGCGCAAGCGCCAGGGAGCGCGGCACACACAGCCAAGGCAGACGGAAGGAGAGAGAGAAAGAGAGAGAGCTAGAGAGCGAGAGAAAAACAGAGAGACAGAGATAATGTAGAGGAGGGAGGGAAGGGAGGGGGGTTCTGGGGGAGTTATAACGAAGGGCGTGGCCAGCAAACTGTCAGTCACTGCCGTTTACCACACAAAATGGGTGTACTCAAATACAAGGACATCCAATGGCAAGCGACGTTGCTTGTGTCACCATGGTGATGGGGCTGTACTCAGGGAGGTTGTGATGGGTTGACAGGTGCGTGACAATCGGAGCTCTCTGCAAGCATGTACGCCAAAGGCAAGAGTAACAACGTGCCGTCCGACAGCCAAGCCAGAGAAAAGTAAGTTTTATTTATGGAGGGAAACCGCAGCAATGAGGGAGGATTGATAAAGTTAATGAACGTCCGGGTCCGTCACACGGAGCTGCTGTCAGAGAAGAGATACATTGCAAGAGACTCATAAAAGGCATGATTGAGGCTTTGCACGGCTTTAAAAGTTGACCATGTCAATTTCTTTGTAAATTCTGGATATTACAAGAAATATTACAATAGGACATCATGGGAAAATAGAATATATGCACGAGGCTAGCCGACTTACATGACCGTGGTTCATAGGACACCTTTTACCGTCATACTAGGCTAGTATTTCTGCGACATAGCCTATATTTTTTGACAGCAATGCTTATCAATCAACAGTTTGTCCGTTTAGCGTTATTTCGCTATATAATATGCAAAAACATTATGCTGTCTGTAGAGGTAGCTGTTGTAAAGCCTAGGCAACTGTTATGTTCAAGTTTTTCAGTGGAGCTTTATGCACGCTTACATGCCCACGTCATGCATATTGTTGTGAGTAGAAGTTATCTTTGCATTAAGTTGACAAGCAGGTAACACTATCGCTGTTAGTTCAATCAACCCATCCATTGCATGCTACAGTACCTCGCAGCAGCTGACACAGACAGACAGGCTATTAAATAGCCAGCATAGCCTAATGTATCTGTCATCATTATTAAGCTACCATTAACATTACCAGATTTTGTTTTTACTTGCATAGTCTAGCGTAGCCTACAGGTCAAGGCGCCTGAACAATATTGTTATGTACATTTTCGAAAAACATGTTATAACTACAGGGTTATACAATGCATGCACATTGCAACCAATGTGTTTTTCAGTTGAGCAAATAATTAAACACCAGTGTCCGGCCTTGGGCTTTAAAATGGTAATTTCTGTCAAAATAGCCTACAACATAATGTAATTTCTGTCAAAGATTTATAAAAAATGTATATCATTTTATGCATACTGTAGCCTCAGAATTATTTCCGATGAATGTCTCTGTTGCGTGAGCAGATCTTGTCTAAAGAAGAAACAATTTCCCGGGAGACAGACAGGAGAACTTGGTTACATTAG
This sequence comes from Salmo trutta, assembly GCF_901001165.1. NCBI lineage: Eukaryota > Metazoa > Chordata > Actinopteri > Salmoniformes > Salmonidae > Salmo > Salmo trutta. Next base: position 13,664,740 of record NC_042983.1, on the reverse strand, counting down.
GCAGGTTTCTATTAACCCAGGCACTTGGCACACACTGGTTGAATTGACGTCTGGAAGAAAAAATGCGACGTGTAATGGAAACAGTAGATTTTCTAAAGATCGAATACATTTGTATCTGTTCGACAGGGGTGGGTTCTTCTTTTGTCATAGGCACATGGAAATTATTGAACTATTGCTAATATTAGAAAATTCTTGCCAAGGGCTTAACTTTGTGTTGCATATTGGGGAGGTTAGGGTCAATGGGTTCAGGGGTCAACACCCTTACATGGGGGTCAAGAGCCCCCAACCCAAGAGAAAAAAATTAAATACATGTAAAATGGTTGTTTCTGGTTAATTTTGAAGGGAAAATAAACAAACGTTACTGATAATTTGGTCAATGTATCCCAACCACAACTGAAATACTAATAATTTATGTATTACTTTAAACTGTTGGTCTAACTCTAACAGTTCAGAAGGTGTAACTACGCTTGGCAATTATTTTGTAGAACAACTGTGAGAAAGTCAGTTCTGAGGTGTGTTCAGTTCAATTGAATGTTTGCTACGTTGCATAATGGCTTGTACTGAACAATGTTCAACGTTCTTCAACATTCTTGAGCAGACTTTGAGGTAGCCTACGTTTGCTCCGTTTGGCGGATGTGAGGGGGTTGTGGCTTGAAGCAATGAGTGTGGTATTTGAAGGAGAGTGGTGCATTTTTAACCCACAACACAACCCCACTCCGTTTTTCAACTGGTCGTTCAGAACAGCACAGTTTCCGTTTAATTGAATATTGCGTTACGTTTTTTCATACTGAACGCAGCCTTGGTGACTTTTCTACTTTAAATTGAATAAAAATGTAATTATGGTGACACCATTAAAATGATAATTATATGCTCCAAAATTGAGCCTAAAATGGTCCATATTATCAGGCTGGTGTGTTATTAAGCAATAAGCATTATCACCTGTAGCCCAACTGATGCAGCATAGAGCCCTGTGTAACAGTCTAGCTTCCGTCCCTCTCCTCGCCCCAACCTGGGCTTGAACCAGGGACCCTCTGCGCACATCAACAATAGTCACCCACGAAGCATCGTTACCCATCGCGCCACAAAAGCCGCGGCCCTTGCAACGCAAGGGGAACAACCACTTCAGGTCTCAGAGCGAGTGACGTCACTGATTGAAACGCTATTAGCGCGCACCACCGCTAACTAACTAGCCATTTCACATCGGTTACACCTGCACGGGCATTAATTTTAAGCCAGAGTCCTACCTACGCCCGCGACATTCAAGGCCCTAACCTACCCAGGCCCGATTGCTTCTGCCAAATGTAACCTTTTCACACGTACCAGCAAACGGGTGTGATCATTCTACAGCGGTCCCTGCAGCGTACATTTAAACCGGTGTGATTAGAATGCTTATTTAGAACATCCAGTTTCGATTGACACAACAGTCAGCATTTGAGCTGGCCACACTGTTGTTTCACAGAAACATTTTGTGTCCTGAATGTGACCAGTTTATTTTTGGATGCAATGTTAGAATAAAAACATGAGCTTGCTCACACCCAGGGAAATGTATTTTATGTAGAGGTGCTAACGAACAGCGAATAAGCTATAAAAATAGAGTCGCACACTCTATATATAAACTCCCAGTAATTTATTGGGTAAATCTCCCAACATTTCGGCATCACTGTGCCTTCTTCTGGTTGATTGTTCCGACATTCACAGAAGTAGCGACAGCATAACACAATTATCATCCAAACCGGAAAATGTAGGCTACATTTGTCCTAGCGCTAACTGAGGAAAGATTGACTTAACACAAGCGGTCATATTTAGATAACTCTTGGCTGACAGAAACCACAATATGAATTGGCTAATAGCAATTACTATTTGGGTAGTTTGTGCGCGCCGCCATGTTTTTTATTTTCTCGTCAACCAAAGATAATAAAGAGGAGAAAAGATGAGTTTGGTCTGTTTGCACAGCATGTTGAAGGGGGTGTGTCGTCTACGATCATTCCCTTCATTCACTTGCGGAAGTTTACTCGAAAGAAGAGTGAACCATTCTTTCACCTCATTATAACATCTTTGGTCTGACAGATGTTTATGTGACACCCAAAATGCATTGTATAATGTCAACAAACATGGCGGAAGGCCTCCCGAGTGGCACAGTGGTCTAAGGCACTGGATCACAGTTCTAGCTGTGTCACTAGAGATCCTGGTTCGAGTCCAGGCTCTGACGCAGCCGGCCGCGACCGGGTGACCCAAGGGGCAGCGCACAATTGGCCCAGCGTCACCTGGGTTAGGGGAGGGTTTGGCCAGCAGGGATGTTCTTGTCCCATCGCGCACTAGCGACTCTTGTGGCGGGCCGGTCGACAGGTGTACGGTGTTTCCTCCGACACATTGGTGCGGCTGGCTTCCAGGTTAACCTGTCAAGAAGCAGTGCGGCATTGTGTCAAGAAGCAGTGCGGCTTGTCGTGCGTCCTCCGTTGTGTTTCGGAGGACGCACGACTCTCAACCTTCGCCTCTCCCGAGTCCGTACGGGAGTTGCAGCGATGGGACAAGACTGTAACTACCAATTGGATACCATGAAATTGTGGAGAAAAAGGGGTAAAAAAAACAACTAACAATTAAAAAAAAAAAAATGTATATAAAGAAACATGGCACCACACATAGCTGGGAAATAGCTTAGCATTAGCTCATTATAATCAGTACAACCTTCATAAAAGTATTTTACACACATCATAGGTGTCCATTACAATCTATTCAATATTCAGAATACATTATTTGTCACCAGTACTTGAAAAGATGTGAATAAGACTGTAAATACATTATGCTACATACATACATACCTACATACATACATACATACATACATACATGGGGCAGCAGGTAGCCTAGTGGTTAGAGCGTTGGGCCAGTAACCGAAAGTTTGCTAGATCGAATCCCTGAGCTGACGAGGTAAAAAGCCCCTGAACAAGGCTGTTAACCCACTGTTTCTAGGCCATCGTTGTAAATAAGAATTTGTTCTTAACTGAGTTGCCTAGTTAAATCAAGGTTAAATCCAAATTAAAAAATACATGCACTACCGTTCAAAAGTTTGGGGTCACTTAGAAATGTCCTTGTTTTTGAAAGAAAATTTAAAAAATTGTCCATTAAAATAACATCAAATTGATCAGAAATACAGTGTAGACATTGTTAATGTTGTAAATGACTATTGTAGCTGGAAACGGCAGATTTAAAAAAAAAAATGGAATATCTACATAGGCCCATTATCAGCAACAATCACTCCTGTGTTCCAATGGCACGTTGTGTTAGCTAATCCAAGTTTATCATTTTAAAAGGCAATTGATCATTAGAAAACCCTTTTGCAATTGTGTTAGCACAGCTGAAAACTGTTGTTCTGATTAAAGAAGCAATACAACTGGCCTTCTTTAGACTAGTTGAGTATCTGGAGCATCAGCATTTGTGGGTTCGATTACAGGCTCAAAATGTCCAGAAACAAAGAACTTTCTTCGGAAACTTGTCAGTCTATTCTTGTTCTGAGAAATTAAGGTTATTCCATGTGAGAAATTGCCAAGAAACTGAAGATCTCGTATAAGGCTGTGTACTACTCCCTTCACAGAACAGTGCAAACTGTCTCTAACCAGAATAGAGAGAGGAGTGGGAGGCCCCGGTCCACAACTGAGCAAGAGGACAAGTACATTAGAGTGTCTAGTTTAAGCAACAGACACCTCATAAGTCCTCAACTGGCAGCTTCATTAAATAGTACCTGCAAAACACCAATCTCAATGTCAACAGTGAAGAGGCAACTCCGGGATACTGATCTTCTAGGCAGATATTCCATTACAAATTAGCCATTTCCAGCTACAATAGTCATTTACAACATTAACAATGTATTTCGGATCAATTTGATGTTATTTTAATGGACCAAAAATGTGCTTTTCTTTCAAAAACAAGGACATTTCTAAGTGACCCCAAACTTTTGAACGGTAGTGTACATACTGTATGCTACAGTAAAAACGATATACAGAAAATAAGGCACTTACTTTGATAGGAACACATACATGTCCAAAGTAATTATTTGTAAGCAAAACAACAATGAAGACAATGCGAGCGCCAGACAGAAAATGAGGCAGTTTTTGCAAGACTGCGCAAATGTCTGCATACTTGATCTGCAGAAACACTGGGAAGTGCTTGGGCTCTCCTCGAAGAAAGAAGTTTGTCCGGCTCAGTACAGCTTCAAACATAAATTGTCCGCAACACCGAAATGGGCTCCTTCTATGTGAATCAATGATTAGGCGGAACACACCTCAATTCAAATTAAAACTTAGAAGAAAATAATTTGAAGTTGACAAGTTGAAACACAGCCTATAGATAACTAGCAGGCAGCGCGTGTTAAGTGTCCTGTTGTGTAACAATCACATTTTGGAACAGTGAGTGCATTCTGACATCACGTGCATAAAACAACATGCTGGGGCGACCGTTAGAGTGATTTCGAACTGACATGTGAAAAGGTTAAAGCCCGGCCCTGCCCGAAACCCGAAATTAGAAATATGTTCCTCCGTTAGTAAATCCATTAACTGCACCTTTCTGTCTGTAAGTCACTCCCTGCACGCAGGCAGCTCGCTCTGAATGCAGTCTGTCCATGGCGGCTCTGAGTGTGAGTATCCATAGCAACGGCTCCGCTTGGGCTGCTCAATGAAGAAACGAGAGAGCAGTTAGCAGTTAGCTATTTTCCGTCGCTTTAAAATCCGACAATTTTAAGAAACATTATTTTATGTGAAATAATCTCTTCTGTCTTATATTTGACGAGGTTGAAGAACTTCTGACACCATGTTATGATCTTAGCAGCAAAGCACAAGCAAATGGCTCAGCTTCAAAATGTTTGTGATTAATTTAGTGATACCCGTGTGCTCCCCTTACCCTAGTTATTGATGAAAAGCAGGCCCTACCCTAACCCGATGTACAGTGAGGGAAAAAAGTATTTGATCCCCTGCTGATTTTGTACGTTTGCTCACTGACAAAGAAATGATCAGTCTATAATTTTAATGGTAGGTTTATTTGAACAGTGTGAGACAGAATAACAACAAAAAAATCCAGAAAAACGCATGTCAAAAATGTTATAAATTGATTTGCATTTTAATGAGGGAAATAAGTATTTGACCCTCTCTGCAAAACATGACTTAGTACTTGGTGGCAAAACCCTTGTTGGCAATCACAGAGGTCAGACGTTTCTTGTAGTTTGCCACCAGGTTGCACACATCTCAGGAGGGATTTTGTCCCACTCCTCTTTGCAGATCTTCTCCAAGTCATTAAGGTTTCGAGGCTGACGTTTGGCAACTCGAACCTTCAGCTCCCTCCACAGATTTTCCATGGGATTAAGGTCTGGAAACTGGCTAGGCCACTCCAGGACCTTAATGTGCTTCTTTTTGAGCCACTCCTTTGTTGCCTTGGCCGTGTGTTTTGGTTCATTGTCATTCTGGAATACCCATCCACGACCCATTTTCAATGCCCTGGCTGAGGGAAGGAGGTTCTCACCCAAGATTTGACGGTACATGGCCCCGTCCATCGTCCCTTTGATGCGGTGAAGTTGTCCTGTCCCCTTAGCAGAAAAACACCCCCAAAGCATAATGTTTCCACCTCCATGTTTGACGGTGGGGATGGTGTTCTTGGGGTTATAGGCAGCATTCCTCCTCTTCCAAACACGGCGAGTTGATGCCAAAAAGCTCAATTTTGGTCTCATCTGACCACAACACTTTCACCCAGTTGTCCTCTGAATCATTCAGATGTTTATTGGCAAACTTCAGACGGGCATGTATATGTGCTTTCTTGAGCAGGGGGACCTTGCGGGCGCTGCAGGATTTCAGTCCTTCATGACGTAGTGTGTTACCAATTGTTTTCTTGGTGACTATGGTCCCAGCTGCCTTGAGATCATTGACAAGATCCTCCCGTGTAGTTCTGGGCTGATTCCTCACCGTTCTCATGATCATTGCAACTCCACGAGGTGAGATCTTACATGGAGCCCCAGGCCGAGGGAGATTGACAGTTCTTTTGTGTTTCTTCCATTTGCGAATAATCGCACCAACTGTTGTCACCTTCTCACCAAGCTGCTTGGCGATGGTCTTGTAGCCCATTCCAGCCTTGTGTAGGTCTACAATCTTGTCCCTGACATCCTTGGAGAGCTCTTTAGTCTTGGCCATGGTGGAGAGTTTGGAATCTGATTGATTGATTGCTTCTATGGACAGGTGTCTTTTATACAGGTAACAAGCTGCGGTTAGGAGCACTCCCTTTTAAGAGTGTGCTCCTAATCTCAGCTCGTTACCTGTATAAAAGACACCTGGGAGCCAGAAATCTTTCTGATTGAGAGGGGGTCAAATACTTATTTCCCTCATTAAAATGCAAATCGATTTATAACATTTTTGACATGCATTCTTCTGGATCTTTTTGTTATTCTGTCTCTCACTGTTCAAATGAACCTACCATTAAAATTATAGACTGATCATTTCTTTGTCAGTGGGCAAACGTACAAAATCAGCAGGGGATCAAATACTTTTTTCCCTCACTGTATTGTGTCAGGCCCCGTCGGGCTCTGGGCAGGTAGCAGTGCTCTATAAATAATAGGCTGAAGCATGGGGTTGCCCATCTGTATTTGTGCTGATCATTATCTAAATCAGTGCTACCCAAACAGTTTTAGTCATGGACCCCTTTCATCATGGGGGAAAATCCTATGCCCCCTCCCCCCTCAATTGAATGAACTGCTACTATCATTTTATTTTGTAGATTTTCTGTAAATAAAATATACAGTAAAGGTGGTTCTAGAAGTATTCTTAGTGTGACTATTAGGTTGTATAAACATGATGAGTGCCCCCCCCATACAATTTTGGCCTTTAAATTTGTGTTCTAAACATAAATAAGGAAGAAAGGTTCCTGTTGCTGGTCAGAGTCTGAGACAGGCAGGCTGCGAATGGCTGGGGAGAGAAACAGGCTTGGTTGAGAATACTGCTTGAGGTTCAGAGAAACAGCCCTTCTCTAATTCTGTAGCCAACTAGAAAGTAGTTGTTTCAAAGTTTATAATACTAACAAAGTTCCCTTTGAACTCACAAAATTGAGCCCAATATACTCGCACAAAAGACCTTGTGAAGATGCTGGAGGAAACGGGTACAAAAGTATCTATATCCACAGTAAAACGAGTCCTATATCGACGTAACCTGAAATTCCGCTCAGCAAGGAAGAAGCCACTGCTCCAAAACCGCCATAAAAAAAGCCAGACTATGTTTTGCAACTGCACATGGGGACAAAGATTGTACTTTTTGGAGAAATGTCCTTTGGTCTGATGAAACAAAAATAGAACTGTTTGGCCATAATGACCATCGTTATGTTTGGAGGAAAAAGGGGGAGGCTTGCAAGCTGAAGAACACCATCCCAACCGTGAAGCACGGGGGTGGCAGCATCATGTTGTGGGGGTGCTTTGCTGCAAGAGGGACTGATGCACTTCACAAAATAGATGGCATCATGAGGGAGGAAAATTATGTGGATAAATTGAAGCAACATCTCAAGACATCAGGAAGTTTAAGCTTGGTCGCAAATGGGCCTTCCAAATGGACAATGACCCCAAGCATACTTCCAAAGTTGTGGCAAAATTGCTTAAGGACAACAAAGTCAAGGTATTGGAGTGGCCATCACAAAGCCCTGACCTCAATCCTATTGAAAATTTGTGGGCAGAACTGAAAAAGCGTGTGCGAGTAAGGAGGCCTACAAACCTGAATCAGTTACACCAGCTCTGTCAGGAGGAATGGGCCAAAATTCACCCAAATTATTGTGGGGTGCTTGTGGAAGGCTACCCAAAATGTTTGACCCAAGTTAAACAATTTAAAGGCAATGCTACCAAATACTAATTGAGTGTATGTAAACTTCTGACCAACTGGGAATGTGATGAAAGAAATAAAATCTGAAATAAATCAGTCTCTGTACTATTATTCTTGACATTTCACATTCTTAAAATAAAGTGGTGATCCAAACTGACCTAAGACAGGGAATTTTTACTTGGATTAAATGTCAGGAATTGTGAGAAACTGAGTTTAAATGTATTTGGCTAAGGTGTATGTAAACTTCCGACTTCAACTGTATATACAGTTGACATTTAATCCAAGTAAAAATTCCCTGTCTTAGGTCAGTTAGGATCACCTCTATTTTAAGAATGTTAACAAACTATAGTTTTGAAGAGGCACTGAGTTTGAAGGTAGGCCTTGAAATACAACCACAGGTACACCTGCAATTGACTCAAATGATGTCAATTAGCCTATCAGAAGCTTCTAAAGCCATGACATCATTTTCTGGAATTTTCCAAGCTGTTTGAAGGCACAGTCAACTTAGTGTATGTAAACTTCTGACCCACTGGGATTGTGATACAGTTAATTATAAGTGAAATAATCTGTCCGTAAACAATTGTGTCATGCACAAAGTAATGTCCTAACCGACTTTCCAAAACTATAGTTTGTTAACAATACATTTGTGGAGTAGTTGAAAAACGAGTTTTAGTGACTCCAACCTAAGTGTATGTAAACTTCTGACTTCAACTGTGTATATAATGAAGTGGGTAAACAGTATGTAACATTTTTAAAGTGACTAGTGTTCAATGACTATGTACATAGGGCAGCAGTCTCTAAGGTGCAGGGTAGAGTACCGGGTGGTAGCCGGCTAGTAACAGTGACTAAGGTTCAGGGCAGGGTACTGGGCAGAGGCCGACTAGTGGTGACTATTTAACTGTCTGATGGCCTGGAGATGGAAGCTGTTTTTCAGTCTTTTACTCCCAGCTTTGATGCACCTGTGCTGTCCCCGGTGATGTGTAGGCTGACACCCTCTGGAAAGCCCTGCGGTTGCAGATGTTGCAATTGCCGTACCAGGCGGTGATACAGCCCAACCGGATGCTCTCAATGGTGCATCTGTAGAAGTTTGTGTGGGTTTTAGGGACCAAGCCGAATTTCTTCAGCCTCACACTGTCTGTGAAGGGACCATTTCAAGTTGTCAGTGATGTGCACAGCGAGGAACTGGATACTTTTCACAATCTCCACTGCGGCCCTGTCGATATGGATGGGGGCGTTATCTTAGTCTATCAGGCAGATGTAATTGACAGTTTATGCTTTTGACCATGGTGATTACAATAATGTTAATTTTAAATCTATGAAAAGTAGAGAACTTTAAAGACCATGAGTGGTCTTGTTGTACTATATGTAATGAGGACATGAATAAGGGGTCCTTATGGTATAGCTGACCCTGCTCATTCCTGAATAATTTAGGATTTTAGACTAATCTGACAGAGTTTATCAAATCCCCGGACACATCTTTTTGGAATCACAGTTTTGAGATAAATATTCTTTAAAGTCAAAAAGGGCAATTGCAACTACTTAACGACATAAGATAATTTTTCAATTAATATACGTTATTGGCAGTTTGTTTGAGAGTGTTTTTGGAGAGTTTGATATTGGGATCCTTTGATCCGGACAAGGGCATTATCAACGTTTTTTTTAAATTACCTAAAAAAATGTGTTCCCCTCAATGTACATTTTAAACAAAATTAATGCAACAAAATTAATTGTCAGATCAAACAGCAGATCTCTTTGTTTCTTGGGACCTAGAACTAGCATCTCTGTTTTGTCCGAGTTTAAAAGTAAAACATTTGGAACGTTGAGGAACACCCAAACTTAGCATTGATTTTTCAGAGGACAAACCATCCACGGGAACAAACATATCTTTCTGACCGATAAGATCTAAACCAGGCAATAACTTTTCCGTGTAGACAAATTAGGGTTTCCAATCTCTCCAAAAGAATGTGGTGATTGATGGTGTCAAAAGCGGCACTCAGGTCTAGGAGTACGAGGACAGACGCAGAGCCTTGGTCTGATGACATTAAAAGGTAATATACCACCTTCACGTGTGCAATCTCAGTACTATGATGGGGTCTAAAACCAGGCTGGAGCGTTTCTTATACATTATTTTTATTCAGGAAGGCAGTGAGTTACTAACGAACAGCTTTTAAAAAATGTTTTGAGAGGAATGAGAGATTCAATATAGGCCGATAGTTTAACAAAGAAATTCCGGGTCAAGGCTTTATTACTTCCACTTTCCGTGAGTTCCGTACACATCCGGAGGATAGGGAGCTGTTTATTATGTTCAACATAGGAGGGCCAATCACAGGACGTAGCTCTTTCAGTAGTTTAGTTGGAATAGAGTCCAGTAGGCAGCTGGAAGGTTTAGAGGCCATGGCTATTTTCATGAATGTGTCGAGAGATACAGGATAAAAAAAACTTGATTGTCTCCATTGATCCGAGGTCTTGGCAGTTCTGTGCAGACTCAGGACAAGAGTTTTGGAGAAATATGCTTATTCAAAGAGAAGTCCGTAATTTATTATTTTTTTTTCCCAATTTCGATCTTGCCTCATCGCTGCAACGCCCCAACGGGCTCGGGAGGCAAAGGTCGAGTCATGCGCTCTCCGAAACATGACCCGCCAAACCATGCTTCTTAATACCCGTGTTCTTAACCCGGAAGCCAGCCACACAAATGTGTCGGAGGAAACACTGCAGGTGCCCGGCTCGCCACAAGGAGTCACTAGAGCGGGATGAGCCAAGCCCCCCCCCCCCCCCCCCCCGCAAACCCCTAACCTGGACGATGCTGGGCCAATTGTGCTTCTTCAATGCATTGTCTTAGGTAGAGGAGTGTGTGTGTGTGTGTGTGTGTGTGTGTGTGTGTGTGTGTGTGTGTGTGTGTGTGTGTGTGTGTGTGTGTTTTGCGATAATATAGTGAATAATATAGTGAATAAAACAGGAGTCAACATGTTGGTGTCTGATTGTGGAGTCTGCCTGGTCTTCGTAACACCCCCCCCCCCCTTGCTCTCGCTCTCTCGCTCTCTTTGCCTGATGTAATGACAAGTGACAGCCCAGCACCACTGACTGTGTGCAGGAATTGTTCTGAGAGGACAAACCAGGGTCGTGCACTTCTCTGTGCCGGTTTCAGAAAGATTCAACATATCTTGAAATGTTTGCTTAGGCCTATAGAATTTCAGTACCGTTTCAGTTTGAAAAGGTTTGAAAATGTTTGCTCCCGTCCGGAATCCATGACTGAGACCCAGGGTTACATGATTATAAACCAAGTTTTCTTTCTTTGAAAACAAGAGAATGCAATTGAAACACTCCACCCTCGGTATACTGTTCCCTTCCTAGTATAATCAGTACACTGTTCCCTTCCTAGTATAATCAGTACACTGTTCCCTTCCTAGTATAATTTGCTTAGGGAAGAACCTGTTGTAAAACCAACAGGGGTTTTCCTTGGTTGAGTTCAATATCTGCTGTTGATCAGAGCGTCATGGCACTTGTGTGATGCAGAATTGTGATTGAAATGTAGCCGTTGATGAAGCTGTATCCATGCTTGCTGGATATCTCAATGTTGCTTGGTAAGCTTATTTTGTGGACTGAGGTTTTTCTTGGTGAATCAGCCGTGGTCCTTGTTCTATTCATCTGCCTCTGCAGATTAGCATGCAAACAAATAAACAAACAAGTAGGGTACTGACTGTCCTCACTCTGGATCCTCAACTTGGACCATGGCCTGTCACATAGTTACAAACACAGACACACACGCAGTTTCTATCTCCTGGCTTAGTGACTGGCACCTGGCTCTCCCCTCATTCCTGAGACACCTCCCGCTCCTGGCAGGAAGCTGCCGACACAGCATTGCTCCGACTGAGGCAGAGCAGTGCGTGTTTGGAGTGTTTATCCTCCCAACAGAGCCAGTTCTGGTTGCTACTATCTGGCTGTCACAGTGACTCATAAGACTGCACTGAGACATCACAATACACCACAGGAGCTGCTCGGGGTACCTTGAGGATCTTTACTGTAGGCCGCGCTCTACGTCATATACTGCTTTAGCTACGTAGCCTCCTGCTGGCTGCCACTCTTCTGGCTCTGTTTACCTGTTTTATGTTTCAAATTGAAACCAATTGAAAGACGCTGAGTGCTCAAGTTATTTGGAGAGAACGTATATGTAAGAAAGTGAGAGGTGAGTGTGTAAGAAAAAGAAGGAAAGAGAGAAGTGAATGATCGTGAGAAAGAAAAATAAGTGAGAAGAAATGTCCTCTGTGTGGTTGTGGTCAGATGAGGGTCAGATGAGGGTAGCTGGTTTCATGGTCTGATGCTTTCTAATGGCTGCTCATCAGACCCCAGCACTTAAAACACATCTCCTACACATAGATTGCTTATACTGGGATGTGAACACACCTGGTTCTGCTGGCCAAGGTCCAGACAGAACTCATGTGAAAACATCAGTGAAAGACCATACAGACACTGAGGGTTTGAGCACCAGTTAAACTCATCTCTGCTAGATCAGTGGAGAACATATTGTTGGTAAACTGTCCATCCAGTAAGCCTGTCTGAGCTCCTGTCTGCCTAGACCACCACTTTCCCATATGGTTCATCCCCCTCATAACAAACCCCATCTGTCTGACAGGCTGTCTTTATGAATGGCACTTCAGTTCAACTCCAGTAATGATTGTAGTGCTGATAGTTTATCTGCTCTCCTGGGAATTCAAGTGAGAAGCAACAACAACAGAGAGAATTGTCACCCACTCAATGTTGTTGTCATTCAGATATGAGAGACTATGAAAGCCATGATTGTCTAAATGTTTTAATCCACCGGTCCTTCAGATTAGCGCCAATCTCGGATTACAAGATCAAAGTAAAGGAAAAACCCTGTATCTAACATGCCCACAAAGCCTCTGCAAATAGCAGTGATGACAGCGTGACAAGGCTTTGGCAGAAAACATTAGTCTGCTGTATAGCCTCCTAAAGTCCTCTTTTATCTGTAGAGAGCCCTCCTTGTTTTGATCGTGTTCCCTGCTAAAGATGTACAGCAACTATCAAAGCAGCTGCGTCTTACTGAGCTCTAACAGGGAGCCAGCCCTTGATCGACACACAGAACAGGGAGGCAATGTGTCACTCAGCAAAAAGCACCCCACATCTCATCAGGCATCCTCAGTGGACGCCTCGGGGTCCTCCGGACGTGACACAAGCCCTCCGTTTCTATCAGAGAGTATGAAAGGAGAAAGGATAAGAGGGAGAAGGATCCTGAAAGTCTTTCATCTCTCTGTTCAAAAGAAGGGGGAACAGATGACTGAGTTTATCACCTAGCACATCCCTCCGGACCCCGGGGGCGTCCCAGAACACGCCTGTTTTAATTAGCCACACTCTGACTCTCACCTCCTCTCTGCATCCTGTAACTCCTCACTTTGAGTCTACTCTGTGTCTAGTGTGTGTGTGTGTGTGGGGAGGGGGGGGGGTGTATGAGAGACAGAGAGCGACAAAGAGATGTAGTAGATGGGGAGAAATTATATGTCTCATGTTCACCATCCTGATAGTTAGCGGTACTAGTGCTCGTGGTTTTGGCAGAAAGTTTTGTGTTGCCCATGGTGACACTAAATACCCAGTAACCACAGTTGGTGACACTAAATGCCCGGTAACCACGGTAAGCATGTCCTGTAACCTGAGAACAGACTAGAAGTAAACGCAGCGGTGTAAACACGCGCGCACACACACACACACACACACACACACAGGTCAGTGAGGGAAACCGACAGTTATCTGTTGTTGTATTTTCTCTTGTTTGCTTATTTAGCTTTTATACTTCTTAATTAGATCTTCATGTCTCTTCCAATGTGTGTTTCTTATTTAGCATGTCACATTTCTATTTAGTTGCGGTGTGTCTGTTAAGAATGTTCAATGTTTATGCTGTGTGTGCGTGCACGTGTGTGTGTGTCTATGATTAGACCTCTATTGGCAACCTCTATACTGCTATACTGCTGTTGTTGCTGAGCTCCTGTTTTCTCTCTCTCTCTTTCCCTGTGTCTCCTGCAGCAGTGGAGGTTGTAGGCCTGTATCCTCTGATATTTCCTCCATCATTGATATGCAAGACGCATTGCCCAGGCGCTAGCGCAAGGTTAAGCATGCGTGACGGCCAGGCTTAGGAACTGCCTCAGTATCTCGCTCGCTCTCGCTCGCTCTCTCTCTCTCTCTCTCTCTCTCTCTCTCTCTCCACTTCTTTCTCTCTGTCTTTTTTTTGCTCTCTCATTTCCTTCTGTCTTTGAGTGTTAGGCCACAGAGTTCTTCATTTTAATCATCCATAAATGTACCTTCCTACCCCCTCTTGTACTACAACATACATATGACTGCCACTGAACCCTATAAAGTCCTATACGACATGTTCTCCCCCCTGCACGCAGGGCTGTATATTTTCCTGTCCAGGACTTAAATGGCTGGCAGAGACTGCTTGGCATTTATAAGATCCACATAATGTTATTTCTCAATCAGAGAGAAAAGCAGGAGAGGGATGGATGACATCATAGACAGATTTCAGTGCAGAGCTGGGCAACACTGGGTATTGTTGTCTGTGACAAACCTCTGCTTCAATCTTCAATATCACTGGTAGTACAGGAACAAGGTTATATATGGGCATTTCAAGTGTGTTTTTAGAATATTTCCTACAGGCTGAAATAGGGTTCTATAGACCTAATAGTATTATTGCTATCACCATTTTCGTCACATAGTTCAATTGCCAGGATCTAATTGTGCCGCTGAACGTAACCTACCGGTATTGGAACAGCCTTACATATAACAGCTAGCTCCTCACAGCTTTCTGTATAGGGTGTTCTTGGTGGTAGTGTGGAATGTTACATTGTGTGAGCTCAACAATAGGCTCTGGAATTCACGAAGCTCTGGCGCTAGCGGGAAAACGTTCTGGCAGACACATTCTAGGTCTGACATTCTAAGACAAGGAGGCAGGCGACGGTAGAGAACACACCGGGCTCTCTCACCGCTCATAAACAAAACCAAGAGGGAGGATAGACCAGCGTTTCTGTGTGTGTGTGTGTGTGTGTGTGTGTGTGTGTGTGTGTGTGTGTGTGTGTGTGTGCATCCATGTTTGTGTGTGTTTGTGTGCACTCATGCTGTGTAAGCATGTGTTTAAGACATTCAGTGCCAGACTGTGACATACTCCATGCTTTGTCTCAAGTTATCATTGACCTTTCATTGTGACTCATAGAGCCTACAGTGCTCTGTCAACATTCTGTCCATTCAGGTCATCCTGACCAGGGACTATACTATACTTCTTCAAATGAAAGATTTATTATTTTTTTTAAATATAATGGATCTGTCTAGAAGGGTCACCTCTTCAAATAGATCCTAACCTCCTTGTCTGATAAGCTGGTATTTCCTGTTGTCCTTGCCAAGAACATTTGTGTCTCCCATGTTAGGTCAAAGCCTATCTGAACCAATGACAATGAACGAGAACTACTTTTCATTTTCAAGCCCCTCAACATTCTGTTTTGTCTGTCTTTAAGAGAAACAGTAGAAAAGACAGGGGGTCGCTGAGTCCCCTCCCACTTTTCCGTTCTTAATTGCAGTTCCACTCATTTGTTATTTTCCGTACGGAGCTAGACGAGGGTGGTTTCCTGCTCATGTTCTTAAGAAAGAGAGAAAGAGAGAGAGAGAGGGGGCGTTTGGTAGTCTATCACATTGACACAGACCACTGAGCCGACATGTTGCCCTGGCCATTGTCACAGGCTCCTGTTTTAAGGGTCAGTCTCTGACGGTGGAGGGAGGGCTTCTCCTTTCATGACCAGCTAATTCTGAACAGATGATGATGTATGTTTGGAATTAGACTCTAGGGCAGAGTTGCACTACTGCGATCCTCACAGGCTGTAGTGTATGGTGCTTTTCATTTTTGTCTTTTAATCCTAGACCACCAGGTGTTAATTAGTTGTAGCAACAGTCGTCAAAATTGATAGAAGGTCAAAAATACAGTTCTGATAAATGTAACAGATGTATAATGGAGTAAGACACTCATTATACGATACCTGGGGCGGCAGGTAGCCTAGTGGTTAGAGCATTGGACTAGTAACCAAAAGGTTGCAAGATCGAATCCCCGAGCTGACAAGGTAAAAATCTGTTGTTCTGCCCCTGAACAAGGCAGTTTAACCCTCTGTTCCTAGGCCGTCATTGAAAATAAGAATTTGTTCTTAACTGACTTGCCTAGTTAAATAAAGAAAAAATTAAAACTCAACAGTTTTTCTGGGGAATCATTTTGAAAGTTGCATAAACACACAGGGTTATAAAATGAAAGCCATGCACTTGGAGTTGGAAGCATTTTTGGAAAACCGTAGATGGGAGATTGTAGATAAATGTACGAAAGGGAATATGGTCATTATTGCAAAGCATTACGATATTAAAGTGGAATCTGGCGTTCCAAAAGCAGTAGTGAAAGAGTTGATCGGTACTGATTTGGTGGAGGAGGAAAACCTTCCGGAAGAGAGAGGTTGGTGAAAGGGTGCTACGGGTAGTAGAGTACGGGTAGTAGAGTACGGGTAGTAGAGCACTGTCTTAAAGCACGTAAACAATTTGTATAATGAGAGACAGAAAATCTATGGAATCCAGACATTTTAGTGGGACTTCAGGTATTAAATTGAATGTAAAATACAAAAAAAAAACGTATTTGAAGACCGTATATGTTTTGTTATTATATTGATAGAATAATAATGTTTGGAAATAACTATTTTGCATGTACATGTGGGCATGATTTAATACATTTGCATAACTCTCTATCCAACCAGCTCTTTCTAAGGTACTACCCCAAAAGAGAATTTGTTACCGCCCCCTCACAATCTCCCGTTAACTTTCACCATGGCTTTCACAAAAGACCTGCGACATTACTTATTCATGATTGATGTCATCAAGAATATTAAACACAATGCAGAAATATTTTGATTCAAAATAGCCCACACTTGATGTGAACATCACCATATATCGCTCTAGAATTAACCAATGCATATTTATATGAAAATGGGGGAAAGAAAAGAAATTGCACTAATTAATTAGATATGTGGATTTTTTTGTGTCGGTGCACGATTTAATTCGACGTGGATTTTTTTCTGTCGGCCTTCTTTTCTGAGTGGGGACTTTGTTTTACGTTATCATCTAATCAAACACCAACTTTTTCTATCCCACGAAGGGAAACAATTACTGTAAGTAGACCGTTTTCTCTTATTGTGTAGTTGCTGTGTCAGTGCTTTTAATCCCCATCGATATAAACATGTGGGTCAAAATCTTTTTGGCCCATGTTTACGATTTCCGAGGATACCCCCATCCTTTTGAGACATTGTTTCACACTTTTCCCCGATAGTAAAGTCCAGGAGAAAAGGTTGTTTGCACAGGTAATAGTATGACCCACTGGGCATTTACACTTTTGGGAGGATGAAGTTGAATCATGTGGAAAAGTGATTGGATTTTCAAAAAGTCATCAACATAAGGGAATTTCATACAGTGGGGAGAACAAGTATTTGATACACTGCCGATTTTGCAGGTTTTCCTACTTACAAAGCATGTAGAGGTCTGTAATTTTTATCATAGGTACACTTCAACTGTGAGAGGCGGAATCTAAAACAAAAATCCAGAAAATCACATTTGTATGATTTTTAAGTAATTAATTTGCATTTTATTGCATGACATAAGTATTTGATCACCTACCAACCAGGAAGAATTCCGGCTCTCACAGACCTGTTCGTTTTTCTTTAAGAAGCCCTCCTGTTCTCCACTCATTACCTGTATTAACTGCACCTGTTTGAACTCGTTACCTGTATAAACGACACCTGTCCACACACTCAATCAAACAGACTCTAACCTCTCCACAATGGCCAAGATCAGAGAGCTGTGTAAGGACATCAGGGATAAAATTGTAGACCTGCACAAGGCTGGGATGGGCTACAGGACAATAGGCAAGCAGCTTGGTGAGAAGGCAACAACTGTTGGCGCAATTATTAGAATATGGAAGAAGTTCAAGATGATGGTCAATCACCCTTGGTCTGGGGCTCCATGCAAGATCTCACCTCGTGGGGCATCAATGGTCATGAGGAAGCTGAGGGATCAGCCTAGAACTACACAGCAGGACCTGGTCAATGACCTGAAGAGAGCTGGGACCACAGTCTCAAAGAAAACCATTAGTAACACACTATGCCGTCATGGATTAAAATCCTGCAGCGCACGCAAGGTCCTCCTGCTCAAGCCAGCGCATGTCCAGGCCCATCTGAAGTTTGCCTATGACCATCTGGATGATCCAGAGGAGGAATGGGAGAAGGCCATGTGGTCTGATGAGACAAAAATAGAGCTTTTTGGTCTAAACTCCACTCGCAGTGTTTGGAGGAAGAAGAAGGACGAGTACAACCCCAAGAACATCATCCCAACCGTGAAGCATGGAGGTGGAAAACATCATTCTTTGGGGATGCTTTTCTGCAGGACGACTGCACCGTATTGGAGGGAGGATGTATGGGGTCATGTATCGCAACATCTTGGCCAACAACCTCCTTCCCTCAGTAAGAGCATTGAAGATGGGTCGTGGCTGGGTCTTCCAGCATGACAACGACCTGAAACACACAGCCAGGGCAACTAAGGAGTGGCTCCGTAAGAAGCATCTCAAGGTCCTGGAGTGGCCTAGCCAGTCTCCAGACCTGAACCCAATAGAAAATCTTTGGAGGGAGCTGAAAGTCCGTATTGCCCAGCGACAGCCCCGAAACCTGAAGGATCTGGAGAAGGTCTGTTTGGAGGAGTGGGCCAAAATCCCTGCTGCAGTGTGTGCAAACCTGGTCAAGAACTACAGGAAACGTATGATCTCTGTAATTGCAAACAAAGGTTTCTGTACCAAATATTAAGCTCTGCTTTTCTGATGTATCAAATACTTACAGTGGGGCAAAAAAGTATTTAGTCAGCCACCAATTGTGCAAGTTCTCCCACTTAAAAAGATGAGAGAGGCCTGTAATTTTCATCATAGGTACACTTCAACTATGACAGACAAAATGAGAAATCACATTGTAGGATTTTTAATGAATTTATTTGCAAATTATGGTGGAAAATAAGTATTTGGTCAATAACAAAAGTTTATCTCAATACTTTGTTATATACCCTTTGTTGGCAATGACACAGGTCAAACGTTTTCTGTAAGTCTTCACAAGGTTTTCACACACTGTTGCTGGTATTTTGGCCCATTCTTCCATGCAGATCTCCTCTAGAGCAGTGATGTTTTGGGGCTGTCGCTGGGCAACACGGACTTTCAACTCCCTCCAAAGATTTTCTATGGGGTTGAGATCTGGAGACTGGCTAGGCCACTCCAGGACCTTGAAATGCTTCTTACGAAGCCACTCCTTCGTTGCCTGGGCGGTGTGTTTGGGATCATTGTCATGCATTGTCATGCTGGATTGTTGTTTTAGATTCCATCTCTCACAGTTGAAGTGTACCTATGATACAAATTACAGACCTCTACATGCTTTGTAAGTAGGAAAACCTGCAAAATCGGCAGTGTATCAAATACTTGTTCTCCCCACTGTATATATTTTTCACCCAACATTTAACCTAATTCCAATGACATGTTGATATTTTTTGTTGATTTCATGTTAGTTGACAACTCAACCAAATGATAATCAAAACTAGACATTGAAATGACGTCTGTGCCCAGTGGGATGTTTCTATTTTGAAAGCAATCGGTAAAGTGACAAATGGATTATCCACTTCTCAAATACAGCCAAATAAAAGCTAAAGAGAGATGTATTCTCAGGTGGGTGTGGCTTTAGCCTTGCTACTAGTTGTGAGCAGGGTTTTAGTTCTGCCGGAGCATGGGGGAGTGGCGCTCCCTCACTTTTTTCCATTTTAAAATACACAGAGCCGGTAAAAATATTTCTGGGGCCTCCCGAGTTTCGCAGCGGTCTAAGGAACTGCATCACAGTGCTTGAGGCGTCACTTCAGATTCGGGTTCGATCCCTGACTGTCACAGCCGGCCGTGACTGGGAGACCCATGAGACGGCGCACAATTGGCCCAGCGTCTTCCGGGTTAAGGGAGGGTTTGGCCGGCCGGGATTTCCTTGTCCCATCGCGCTCTAGCAACTCCTTGTGGCAGGCCGGGCACCTGCAAGCTGACCACGGTCGCCAGCTGGATGGTGTTTCCTCTGACACATTAGTGCGGCTGGCTTCCGGGTTAAGCGAGCAGTGTGTCAAGAAGCATTGTGGCTTGGCAGGGTCGTGTTTAGGAGGACTCATGGTTCTCGACCTTCGCCTCTCCCGAGTCCGTAGGGGAGTTGCAGCGATGATTGGATATCACAACATTTGGGAGAAAAAGGGGTAAAAGTACCAATATATATTTCTGGAAAATGTATTCTGATAAATTCTAATAATATTTAATTACCACACAAATTCCAGGACAAAACGATAGAATGACACACCAAATAAAAATGTATAGCAACCCAGAGGTAACCAAATCGCTGAGTGCGCTGCCAAACTGTAGCAACAAGAGGCAAAAATAGGGTGTGTAGAAGCGCGCTGCGCTCACTTTGAGAGGACCAAATCTGACATAACAAGAACACAGACAGAAAACTAAATGAGGGGTTGCTAAGACGATGTCCTCAAAACTGTTTGTTATGGACTTGGGGCTCATGCATGACGCACTTGATGAACTCGTCCTATTGTCCAAGTGTATGTCTTGCAAGATCACATAGGTCTCATGATTAATTAGTATTTTACATAACAGAACCGAATATAATAGCATATAGAATGGTAGGCCTATATTAGGCTTACACCAAAAACACCACCTCACTCATTTCTTATGAGACTTTAGGAGGGTTAGCTTATTGAAGCTGAATAGTCAAATTTTCTCAGCAGTGCACTCCACTAGGCAGGATATCACCTATGCTTTGTTTAAAACAAAACACAAGAAAGTCTAATAGTTTGTTAACACCATCTGCTCTAATTCGCTCACAAAACAGTAATTCAATATCTAAATGCATATTCCCATGAAACTGATTGAGATAAAATGATTGGGATGCAGTTTGGAGTTTTGAACATTTTACTGGTAAAATGGGAGGAATTATCATTCACGATTGACAGTAATGATGGCCTATTCTGAAATAGCAATGCCTAACTTGGTGTTTGAGGTTATTAAAAATATAACATTTTCTTGAGACAATGTGTGGGCATAGGCAGACGTTGCAATTGGAGGATGCATTTTAGGCATATTCTGTAATGATATTAAATAGGCTACATCTGTCGGTAACAGACTTTGACTGAGAAATTATTATTTATTTTTTTAAATGCTCCCGCAACTAAAAAATGTACAACACAATAGCACTACGCCACTGGTTGTAAGGGTAGGTTGTTACAGTGCTTCTAATAAACTGGGGCGTTGGTCCCGTGCTCTATGTGCCATGCATCAATGTAGCCTCTGCCCTGTACATCAGTCGTCTTCTGCAGAAACAAATAATAAGCTGTCATAGGTAGTGTCACTTGTGTAACAGGAGACAGTGTAACAACACCAGGACAACTTAGAAGAGGATAAGTGTACATTTGTCACTTCATCATCCCCATCCCTTCAACACCTTATCGTTGTTGTCTCTCCTGAGTGACAATTTTGTGAATGGTGTCTGCGTGACCTTTGGCCTGAGTTGGCGCGACCCCAGGAGATGGGGGGGTGGGGTGGGGGGCCTCTGGAGTTAATGAAATGCAAACAGGAGGGATGCTCTGAGGTGCGCCAAAGAACACAGAGCTCTACACCGGATATGAACTTCATTCTTCTGACTTACCTTGGTACGCAAGACTGGACCAGAGGAACATGTTTTTACCCTCAACATTCCTCTCCTGAGGGGTTAGATTTGACTGGGAATTCTAGTTTGTTGCAATATTACATGCCTGCCAGGGCCCTCTGTGTACTGTAGTCCATTGTATGAAATGAGAAATTGTCAAGATGATTATGATGCATGTTGACATAATACACAGAAGCTCATGTTGACATTGTATATATTGTGTCAACGCTGTCACTGTATGGATAACCTTAATAATAGTTTTTATCAGCTACTGTGAGTTTGATCTGGTGTGACCTGGCTATGTTCACTGTGACTGGTGTTCTTCCAGGGAGGGCTGTTAGGCCAGTTTAGAGAGCCCTCTGTTTGTATCTCTGTCACATGGTCAGGCCTTCACTGCTGAGGGGTTTAATATGTTTGCTGGAAGTGAGGGGGATAAAGCGCCGTACAAACATTGACACAGTAAAGCAGTGCGAGACCCCTCTCTGTGGAGACAAAACAGAGAACATAGACAGATAAACACTTGTGTCTCTCCTCACTCAGGCCCTTCTAAAGTGGGATTATGACGTGTGCTATGTTAATCTTCAACGTGAAAGTTTTACTTCTCAAACTCTCCTCTCCTCAGATTATACAAAGACTCAATGAGAGTCAAGTTTATATTACAATAAAACTTTCCTTCATATCTTTGCCTTGAGGAGAAACCATTAGAGAAGTCTCTGGGGACGTGGGTATAGGATAATGGAGAATATAGATCTGACGTGACTATCAGCAGAAATGCCAATTAGAAATGCATCAACGGACAGCTACAGCCATTTGGGAATTCACTGGAGGGCCGTTACAGCCACATTGCTACAAGACAATCAGAACAGGTTGCCAAACTGATGGAGAGTGGTCTATAAACCTCTGTGTGTGTGTGTGTGTGTGTATGTGTGTGTGTAACTGTACTTGCGTGCGTATGTGGGCGCTTGCGTACATGCACATTACTGTCCTTTACAGAAGTTATGATGTGAGGCAAATGACATAAGCACTTTGAGATTGCCAGTTTGTTTATGTGACCAAGGTATAACTTTCTATGTGATAATGTCACTGTAGTGTGATATACTGTGTAGTGCATGGACTTGACTAGATATTCACTCAGATCATCATACGCTCACTGACAGCAGCACTTATTTACCTCAGATTCCACTGTTTATGTTGTGACTTTATGTCCTATTGTTTAGTATGGCTTGGGAGACACGTTGTCCTTTAAGTGTGGTATGGAGAGAGTGCCTGACCAGCATGTTAGTCTTGTTGTCCTTAGGTTTTGTTCACTGAATGCATCATCACTCCTTTCTTCCATGCTCTGCCCTGACCTTGCCTGCCATCCCCTCATCATTAATCATTTACCATCCTTTCTCCTCTCTCTCTCATTCCCTCTCTATCGCCGTCTTTATCTCTCTCTTTTACTACTTTGTATTACCATATATTTCCATCAATATTATCAGCACACATCTTATCTCTCCTAAATGTTGTCTTCCTCATCTTCTCTATTTCATCCACTTTCAGTTTCTTTCTCATTGCTCCTCTGTCTCAGTGTCCCTCCCCAGTGTACTAAGTGTGTGTGTGTGTGTGTTTGTTTGCATTTGTGTTTGCCTGTGTGTGTGTGTGTGTGTGTGTCTGTGAGAGGGAGACAGAGAGAGAGATTGCCATTGAGGTCTTTCCCAATCTATTTGTAAAATGGTGAGGAGAATTCCCCTAATAACAGCAAGGCAGTCTCAGCATGGGGCTAACGATGCATTCAGCATAATACTTGTTTCCTGGTTGTCCTGCTCCTCTCTGCTGCTTCATTAAGACAATATGCGCCCCTAATGAAAAGAGAAAAGGGATTAGTTGCATTGAGCCAGATTTAACACCATAAAGTGATTTGGGATTGAGCCTGCTGTAGGACACAGCTTCTCAGAGAGAGCGTACCCAACCCAACACCTTTATGTTTTTATGTCACGGTTTAGTAGCGTAATGGGTCTATATATTCGTTCACCAGTTGTTGTTGGTGTTGTGTTATGCGGTTGTTGTGCAACCCTCTATGTATTAGATCAATGATTCACCATTTGTAATGGTTCTATATTTGTGGTTGTTTATTGTAGCTCAATACCCCTGTCCTCTCCCTCTGCCACTTTGCTCTCTATCTGGCAGAGCCTCTTCCCTGCTGAAGATACTCCCCTCTATGAATGAAGTCAGGACATTTAGAGAGCCTTTTAATGGCACATAAAGCCCTGCTGCTGGGCTCTGATTAATCAGACAAAATGTTTGGCTGAGCAGAGAGGCTGCACTCGTCCTCAGCCCTTCATTTCTTCTCATCGCTGCTCTGCTCTCCCTTTAAAGCCTGATCCCTTCCTCTACCTTCATTGTTGCTCTCCTTTATAGCCTGATCCCTTTCTCTAAGGGTGTGTCCCAAATTGAACCCTATTCCCTATAAAGACCACTACTTTTGACCAGAGCCCTATGTCCCTGGTCAAAAGTAGTGTACTATACTGCATAGGGAATAGGGTGCTATTTGGGACACACACATGGCTGTAAATGACATGAAGGCCCTAGGCCATTCCAGTCTTTCCCAGTCCGTGGTGTTTACTTCATGGTGGTTTGGGATGCCGCAGAGGAGAGGAGATTAGCCCTAAAGTTGTGTTGTGGTGTCAATTTAATAACAGTCATGTGCTTCTATAATTTCATGATTACACCTATCATTGTTTGTGTGTTTATTGACTAGGGTTGCAAAACTACCGGTAATTTACCAAAGTTACAGGTAATCTATGGCAATCTATGGTAGTATTCATTTTTTATAGCGGTGTCCATATTGTCCATGAGTTTCTAATGGATAGACCATATGGTTCAAGAGAAAATAACCTAAACATGAAAAAAGCATTACTTTCAATTAACTCCGCAACTCTTCCAACAATTGTCTTTTTTCACAACTGCCACCTGCTTGGCCCCAAAACATTTCCAACAAAGACATATTGACATATTATAATAAATAAAAGTGTACAAAAGAAATGTTCAGGATATTTCATGCTGAAACCCTCATAATAACCCTACAGATGTAAGATGGCGCCGGAGAGGATGGTAGACGTTTTACGCACCCCCAGCCGATTGTGTTTTTTTGTTAGTTTATTTGCGTTTTGTTACTTATTTTCTTACTTATTTTGTACATAATGTTGCCGCTACCATCTCTTATGACTGAAAATAACTTCTAGACATCAGGACTGCGATTACTCACCACGGACTAGCAGAATCCTTTTTTTCCTTTCACAACTCTGATGAGCCCGACGCAAAGGATACACTGCTTCCTCGGGAACAGGCCACGATCCCCGTGATCTGCGTGAAGAGGAGGCGGAGAAGAGGGGGCGAAGGTCGGGCTGCCTTCTGAAAATTTGTAGGAGATCGAATAAATTCCCACTTCCTTTCATTCAGCTAGCAAACGTGCAATCTTTGGACAATAAAATTGACAAGTTATGCGGGAGATTAAACTACCAACTGGACATGAAAAACTGTAACATCTTATGCTTCACGGAGTCGTGGCTGAACGACGACAACATCAACATACAGCTGGCTAGTTATACGATGTACCGGCAGGATAGAAAAGCGCCGTCTGGTAAGACAAGGGGCAGCGGTCTATGTATTTTTGTAAACAACAGCTGGTGCATGATATCTAAGGAAGTTCCGAGCTATTGCTCGCCTGAGGTAGAGTATCTCATGATAAGCTGTAGACCACACTACCTACCGAGAGAGTTTTCATCTGTATTCTTTGTAGCTGTTTACATACCACCACAATCAGAGGCTGGCACTAAGACAGCATTGAATGAGCTGTATTCCGCCGTAAGCAAACAAGAAAACTCTCACCCAAAGGTGGCGCTCCTAGTAGCTGGGGACTTTAATGCAAGGAAACTTAAATCCGTTTTACCAGATTTCTATCAGCATGTTACATGTGCAACCAGAGGAAAAATAACTCTGGACCACCTATACTCCACACACATAGATGCATACAAAGCTCTCCCTCGCCCTCCATTTGTCAAATCTATCCTCCTAATTCTTGCTTACAAGCAAAAATTAAAGCAGGAAGCACCAGTGACTAGATCAATATAAAAGTGGTCAGAGGAAGCAGATGCTAAGCTACAGGACTGTTTTGCTAGCACAGACTGGAATATGTTCCGGGATTCCTCCAATGGCATTGAGGAGTACACCACATCAGTCACTGGCTTCATCAATAATTGCATTGATGATGTCGTCCCCACAGTTGAAGTCGGAAGTTTACATACACTTAGGTTGGCGTCATTAAAACTCGTTTTTCAACCACTCCACAAATTTCTTGTTAACAAACTGTAGTTTTGGCAAGTCGGTTAGGACATCTACTTTGTGCATGGCACAAGTAATTTTTTCCAACAATTGTTTACAGACAGATTATTTCACTTTTAATTCACTGTATCACAATTCCACTGGGACAGAAGTTTACTATGACTTTAAACGGCTTGGAAAATTCCAGAAAATGATGTCATGGCTTTAGAAGCTTCCGATAGCTTCCGTTGAATAGTGTGAACCGTGGGTGGGACGGTAGCGTCCCACCTGCCCAAGAGAGGTTAATTGACTACAGCTTAGCGTTCAACACCATAGCGCCCTCAAAGCTCATCAATAAGCTAAGGACCCTGGGACTAAACACCTCCCTCTGCAACTGGATCCTGGACTTCCTGACGGGCCGCCCCCAGGTGGTAAGAGTAGGTAACAACACATCTGCCACACTGATCCTCAACACAGGGGCCTCTCAGGGGTGTGTTCTCAGTCCCCTCCTGTACTCCCTGTTCGCTCATGATTGCATGGCCAGTCACGACTCCAACACCATCATTACATTTGCTGATGACACAAGTGGCCTGATCACCGATAACGACGAGACCGCCTATAGGGAGGTGGTCAGAGACCTGGCCGTGTGGTGCCAGGACAACAACTTCTCCCTCAATGTGATCAAGACAAAGGAGATGATTGTGGACTACAGGAAAAAGAGGACCGAGCACATCCCCATTCTTATCAACGGGGCTGCCGTGGAGCAGGTTGAGAGCTTCAAATTCCTTGGTGTCCACATCATCAACAAACTAACGTGGTCCAAGCACACCACGACAGTCGTGAAGAGGGCACGACAAAACCTATTCCCCCCCCCGGGACTGAAAAGATTTGGCATGGGTCCTCAGATCCTCAAAAGGTTCTACAGCTGCACCATCGAGAGCATCCTGACTAGTTGCATCACTGCCTGGTGTGGCAACTGCTCGGCCTCTGACCGCAAGGCGCTACAGAGGGTAGTGCGAACGACCCAGTATATCACTGGGGCCAAGCTTCCTGCCATCCAGGACCACTATAAAAGGCGGTGTCAGAGGAAGGCCCTAATAATTGGTCAAAGACTCCAGCCACCCTAGTCATAGACTGTTCTCTCTGCTACTGCACAGCAAGCGGTACCGGAGCACCAAGTCTAGGTCCAAAAGGCTTCTAAACAGCTTCTACACCCAAGCCATAAGACTCCTCAACATCTAGTCAAATGGCTACCCAGACTATTTGCATTGCACCCCCCCCTCTCACCCCCCTCTTTACACCACTGCTACTCTCTGTTGTCATCAATGCATAGTAACTTTAATAACTACCTACATGTACATACTACCTCAAATAACCGGTGCCCCCACACATTGACTCTGTATCAGTACCCTGCTATATATAGTCTTGCTATTGTTATTTCACTGCTGCTCTTTAATTACGTGCTACTTTTATCTCTTATTCATATCTGTATTTTTTTTTTAACTGCATTGTTGGTTAGGGGCTCGTAAGTAAGCATTTCACTGTAATGTCTACACCGTTTTGTATTCGGCGCATGTGGCTAATAAAATTTGATTTGACAATTGACACGGAGAGTTCTCTGGGATAAGAAAGACAATATTAAGCAGATTTAGGTTCACGTCTTGCAACATTTTTAACACCCCATTTTCACTTTTATTATGTTTTTGTCTGCCAGACAGACACCCTTTGATTGAACTCCATATGCACTTTAAAAATGTCAGCTCTGGTCTTAACTCATGTTCACGCTCTCGTTCTTACTACTTTCTCAGAAATTACTACTCATGTGGAAATTCATATTTTCCATACTGCAGAAATGCAATCCGTTGTTTTCTCCTGAAGGTCTCTGTATTTGTGTTTCTAGTGTGTATTTGGGAGAAAGGCAGGAGAAAGAGCCTACGTTTCCCTGCTGCTTGTTCCAGTATGGGTTTGTGTTAATTTGCAGAAGGAGGGCACAGCGGGGGTGCTTGGCTAGGCCGGTACTTGTTCTGTCAGATCCGTCACTATTAGAATATTAACGTTTCCAGACCTCAGGAGTATTAATTGTGTGGCTCACCCACTAACCCCCTCCTTCAGACCCCCGTCTGTCTTCTCTTCCTCTAATCCCCCACCTCCTTCTCCCTCTCTTTACCAGAACCTTTCATCTCTGTTGCAAATCTGTGGAAGATTAACTGTCACCATTCCGAAACTGCTGTATCCTCCTTTTGGAGGCTGTACTACAGCTGTGGCACTGGGACCTCTCTTTCTCTCCTTTGTTGTTATTCTCTCCCTTTCTTTGTTTCTTACTCTCTCTCCATCTCTGGATCCAATTCCTCTCTGTCCAACACCAGTCAGCACTGTCTGCTCTACACTCTTAGAAAAAAAGGTGCTATCTAGAACCTTAAAGGGTTCTTCGGCTGTCCCCATAGGAGAACCCTTTGAAGCTTTGAAGAACCCTTTTTGGTTCCATGTAGAACTCTTTTGGTTCCAGTAGAACCCTTTTGGGTTCAATGTAGAACCCATTCCACAGAGGGTTCTACATGGAACCCAAAATTATTGCCCTTTTTGAAGGCCTGCGGATCAATTGCCGCAGCCCCCCCGTCCCGTCCCGTCTGTCCGTCCATCCGCCCGTCGGGGTCTCAACTTACTTTTGAGAGTTAGAATAGTAGAATACACAAGGTGTAATTTCTTTATTAGGTTATGCATCAGCAGTTTTTCTCTTGTTATGTCAGTCACTGATAGACACTCAATGTCAACAATTTTTTTTTAGATTTGTAAGTTAGTCTAACCAGCTATCTAAACTTGTAGAAAGCAGGTTTTGTTAGTCACTCTCAATCAGATATCATATTAAAAACTGCAAACATTTCTCTCCACCCCATGGCAAAATGTGTAGAATTGCATCAAACTTTCTTTAAAACTGCAACACTTTCTCTATGTATATGACATGATGCGTAGAATTGCAGGAAATGAACTCTAAAATGTATATTTGTTCTCTCCGCTGTCGTGTCTTTGGCTATGCCGGATTAAGTGATATGACATGCTAACTTATAAAATTATTTCTCTGTAATTAATATTACCTGATTAAGCTAATCATGTAAATGTAATTAACTAGAAAGTCGGGGCACCACAGAAGAACGTTTATAGAGCCGTTATCTTCCGAATAAACTCTTAAAATACTTAGTAATATTTTACATCGATAGCAGTCAATATTAACCCTTATCTTATTTTCAGTCTCATCATGAAAGTTGTAAATTCTTGGTTATCTTCACGAACCCTGGCTAACAAGTTGAATCAGCAATACAAAATTGGGTTTAATTATTTATTTACTAAATACCTAACTAATCACACAGAATTACAAATACACAGAATACAATTGATGTCATACAGAAAACGTCCTGGTGGATGGAGCCTGTATCATGGCTGGTTACACAAAGGAAGGGGGGGTTGGGCTTGAATGAAAGGGCGGGAAGACTTAGGAACAAAGAAACAGCAGCTATGCTATCGTAAATACATCTTCTTATGCATTCTAAATTACCGCCCATTTGGAAAAGGAAAATGCAATAAATATTTACTCTGAGCTGCGCTTCGGTAGGTTGGTCGTAGATGCTGGCCGGGTTGGCCAACAGATCTTCCTGTAGTGTGGAAGAATGTCAATGGTGGTGGTATCTTCGTCTGGTTGTTAGACTGGATCCGTCGTCCGTCCTTTCCTAGCCCACGTTAGCAGCGCTAACTCAACGGCTAGGAAGTATCACTTCTGTAGTGAATAAGCTCAAAGTTCATACCAGTTCATCATCAAAGCTCACGCCGAGGTTGGCTTAGTTCTGTCCTTGATATGGTTTAGTTAACATGTGTGTCCTTCTGACGCAGGCTGCAGACCTCCCGTACTGGAACACACGAATGTCTTTTCGTCAAAGACTTATATAGTGGAGAGGAGGGAAGGAGGTGTTTCATCGTTTATAACCCCATGTCTCTACACAGGGTTGGGCCACTGATCGAGCAGGGCACATTCCTTATGAAAACCCAATTCCCTCATTTGGAAGCTAAAATTACATTTAATCTCCTAACAAACAATTTCAATGTCAAACATTTCAATTGCATAACAATTCCATGTGACTCTGATAACTAGAGGGTGTATACTTTCTCAGGTACAGTTTATGTCGTGCTGTCATCAATCATAATGTCTCAGATAACAATGAACTGACATACATACTCATTACGTTATCAAGCATATTTCCAACTGGTTTTATTATCAAAAGATGGTTCCTTTTCCCCATTTGTTTGATGTTCCCAGACTCTCTATATTTAACACAGGCTATTCAAGTCCTTCAGTAGGGTCAGAGAGAGAGGGGAAGGGAGAAAGGTATTTATGGGGGGGTCATAAACCTTACCCACAGGCCAACGTCATGACACCGCTGTCAAGAGGAGAGCTTCTAAAATGTTTTGCTCGCAAGGTGAAGGGGGACACCCAACTAAATTACACTTAGGCCCCCCAAAAGGCTAGGGCTGGCTCTGACGGCATGTGTGGGTATGGATACAGGTACGCATGATGATTATGTGTCTTATGGGGACAGCCGAAGAACCCTTTTGGAACCCTTTTTTCTAAGTGTTATGACGAATCAGCTTGTTTCCTGGACAAGGTCAAAGGGTAGCTGCAAGGCTGTTTGACCCATACAGTACACCTGCACTCATATTGAGCATGTCTTACAGATAATGTTGTGTTTTCTCACAGGTGCTGATACACTATCAGGAACATAATGACTTTTGGCCCATTTCCATTTCATCTTTAATAGTTAAGTGCCAAATGAATTGTCTTTTTTGATTTCTAACTCCAGTTGTGATTACGGTGGCAGTAAATTGATTAGCAGTGATCTGCTGGTCTCATAAGCTGATTCTATAAAGTAGGGTAACTTCACAGGCCCAGGGGCTGAGGTCTGCCCAAACAGCAAGAATTCTCACCTCATCTCCTCTCCTCTCTCAGTGCTGCTCAGTGAAAAAGGGAAAATGGAGAATCAGCAGCATTTCAGCTCCCTGACTTCATTAAGCTACAGCTAGCCTGGTCCTGGCTGCTGAGCCTCCTGGAGACTTCTACTGCACTACTGTAGACTCAGAGGAGCATGCTACCAACATATGAATTTAATTAGATGTGAGTGCTGAGGACAATACTTGAATTTGAAGGAGGCCAGATCCCATACACGCACGCATACACACGCACGCATGCACACACACGCACACATGCACACTCGCACGCACACACACGTACACACACACTCGTATAGACGAGACAAACACTTGATCCTGTTTCAATCCTGATTCACCGTGATTAATGTAAGGTGGAGCTCATTGGCTTCACAGATTGGTCAAAGTAGATTGCTAAGTGCAGCTGCTGTGGGAAACAAAGAAAACAGTTTGTCTTCAATAGGCTAATTTCAAGAGCAAGGATAAATGCTACTGAAAATAGAAAATATATTTTGTTCGATCATAGGCCTAGTGTATACAATTGAAAAGTATTTGACTTTGTTGACTTCCTTCTTCTGGCTCTTCAGGTCCTATTGAATCATTCACAGATCAGGTCAGGAGAGCTAGTCATTTTTGGGAGTTTATTGAGTAAATCTAAGAGCTTTTGGTGTGTTTGCTTCCTTTATCACATCCAGTTGACAGGCCCAGTGGGTATCATAAGTATTCACCCCCTTGGATTTTATTTTGTTGCGTTAGAAAATGTATGATTGAAATGGATTTAATTGTGCTTTTTTTGTCATTGATCTACACCATTATTTCAAAGTGCAAATTCTACAAATGTTTACAAATTAAATAACTGAAATATAGTCATTGCAGAAGAATTCACCCCCCCCCCCCCTCCCTTTTTTTAGGCAAGCCTTATTAGTTCAGGAGTAAACTTTGGCTTAACAAATCAGATAATAAGTTACATGTGGAAAAATATATGGCAGCTAGAAATCAAAACGGGATGGTCTTCAGAGTTAGATGGGAGGGTTGAAGATAGCTGAAGGACGGGACTGAAAACAAACAAAATATATATTGTGTACGTAAAATTGATATTGTACAGTTGAAGTCATACGTTTACATGCACTTTGGTTGTAGTCATTAAAACGTGTTTATCAACCACTCCACAAATGTCTTGTTAACACACTATAGTTTTGGCAAGTTGGCTAGGACATCTAAGTTGACTGTTCCTTTAAACAGCTTGGAAAGTTCCAGAAAATGATGTGGCTTTAGAAGCTTCTGATAGGCTAATTGACATAATTTGAGTCAATTGGAGGTGTACCTGTGGATGTATTTCAAGGCCTACCTTCAAACTCGGTGCCTCTTTGCTTGACATCATGGGAAAATCAAAAGAAATCAGCCAAGACCTCAGAAAAACAATTGTAGACATCCACAAGTCTGGTTCATCCTTGGGAGCAATTTCCAAATGCCTGAAGGAACCACGTTCATCTGTACAAACAATAGTACGCAAGTATAAACACCATGGGACCACGCAGCCATCATACCGCTCAGGAAGGAGACGCATTCTGTCTCCTAGAGATGATCGTACTTTGGTGCGAAAAGTGCAAATCAATCCCAGAACAACAGCAAAGGACCTTGTGAAGGTGCTGGAGGAAACCGGTACAGAAGTATCTATATCCACAGTAAAACGAGTCCTATATCGACATAACCTGAAAGTCCGCTCAGCAAGGAAAAAGCCACTGCTCCAAAACGGCATAAAAAAGCCAGACTACGGTTTGCAACTGCACATGTGGACAAAGATCGTACTTTTTGGAGAAATGTCCTCTGGTCTGATGAAACAAAAATAGAACTGATTGGCCATAATGTCCATCCTTATGTTTGGATGAAAAAAGAGGACGCTTGCAAGCTGAAGAACACCATCCCGTGAAGCACGGGGGTGGCAGCATCATGTTGTGGGACGTGCTTTGCTGCAGGAGGGACTAGTGCACTTCACAAAATAGATGGCATCATGGGGCAGGAAATGATGTGGATATATTGAAGCAACATCTCAAGACATCAGTCAGGAAGTTAAAGCCTGGTCACAAATGGGTTTTCCAAACGGACAATGACCCCAAGCATACTTCCAAAGTTGTAGCAAAATGGCTTAAGGACAACAAAGTCAAGGTATTGGAGTGGCCATCACAAAGCCCTGACCTCAAGCCCGTAGAAAATTAGTGGGCAGAACTGAAAAAGCGTGTGCGAGCAAGGAGGCCTACAAACCTGACTCAGTTACACCAGCTCTGTCAGGAGGAATGGGCCAAAATTCACCCATCTTATTGTGGGAAGCTTGTGGAAGGCTACCCAAAATGTGCTACCCAAAATGTTTGACCCAAGTTACACAATTTAAAGGCAATGCTACCAAATACTAATTGAGTGTATGTAAACTTCTGACCCACTGTCAATGTGATGGAAGAAATAAAAGCTGAAATAGATAATTCTCTGTACTATTATTCTGACATTTCACATTCTTAAAATAAAGTGGTGATCCAAACTGACGTGACAGGGAATTTTTACTTCGATTAAATGTCAGGAATTGTGAAAAACTGAGTTTAAATGTATTTGGCTAAGGTGTATGTAAACTTCCGACTTCAACTGTATGTATAAGCTGGAAGTAGAAGCCTAAGTATTGCTGTCCATTAGTTTACTCCAATTAGGGAAGGGTTAGGGTTAGGATAAAATAATGAAAAAGGAAAATATATACAGTCGTGGCCAAAGGTTTTGAGAATGACACAAATATGAATTCTCACAAAGTCTGCTGCCTCAGTTTGTATGATGGCAATTTGCATATACTCCAGAATGTTATGAAGAGTGATCAGATGAATTGCAAT
The DNA here is from genome assembly GCF_901001165.1 of Salmo trutta. NCBI lineage: Eukaryota > Metazoa > Chordata > Actinopteri > Salmoniformes > Salmonidae > Salmo > Salmo trutta. The sequence goes on along the minus strand of NC_042983.1, from coordinate 13,630,975 downwards.
TAATTGCAAAGTCCCTCTTTGCCATGCAAATGAACTGAATCCCCCAAAAACATTTCCACTGCATTTCAGCCCTGCCACAAAGGGACCAGCTGACATCATGTCAGTGATTCTCTCGTTAACACAGGTGTGAGTGTTGATGAGGACAAGGCTGGAGATCACTCTGTCATGCTGATTGAGTTTGAATAAAAGACTGGAAGCTTCAAAAGGAGGATGGTGCTTGGAATAATTGTTCTTCCTCTGTCAACCACAGTTTCCTGCAAGGAAACACGTGCCGTCATCATTGCTTTGCACAAAAAGGGCTTCACAGGCAAGGATATTGGTGCCAGTAAGATTGCACCTAAATAAAACCATTTATCGGATCATCAAGAACTTCAAGGAGAGCAGTTCAATTGTTGTGAAGAAGGCTTCAGGGCGCCCAAGAAAGTCCAGCAAGCGCCAGGACTGTCTCCTAAAGTTTTATTCAGCTGCGGGATCGGGGCACCACCAGTACAGCACTTGCTCAGGAATGGCAGCAGGCAGGTGTGAGTGCATCTGCATGCACAGTGAGGCAAAGACTTTTGGAGGATGGCCTGGTGTCAAGAAGGGCAGCAAAGAAGCCACTTCTCTCCAGGAAAAACATCAGGGACAGACAGATATTCTGCAAAAGGTACAGGGATTGGACTACTGAGGACTGGGGTAAAGTAATTTTCTCTGATGAATCTCCTTTCCGATTGTTTGCGGCATCCGGAAAAAAGCTTGTCCGGAGAAGACAAGGTGAGCGCTACCATCAGTCCTGTGTCATGCCAACAGTAAAGCATCCTGAGACCATTCATGTGTGGGGTTGCTTCTCAGCCAAGGGACTGGGCTCACTCACAATTTTGCCTAAGAACACAGTCATAAATAAAGAATGGTACCAACACATCCTCCGAGAGCAACTTCTCCCAACCATCCAGGAACAGTTTGGTGACGAACAATGCCTTTTCCAGCATGATGGAGCACCTTGCCATAAGGCAAACGTGATAACTAAGTGGCTCGGGGAACAAAACATCGATATTTTGGGTCCATTGCCAGGAAACTCCCCAGACCTTAATCCCATTGAGAACTTGTGGTCAATCCTCAAGAGGCGGGTGGACAAACAAAAACCCACAAATTCTGACAAACTCCAAGCATTGATTATGCAAGAATGCGCTGCCATCAGTCAGGATGTGGCCCAAAAGTTAATTGACAGCATGCCAGGGCGGATTGCAGAGTTGTTGAAAAAGAATGGTCAACACTGCCAATATTGACTCTTTGCATCAACTTCATGTAATTGTCAATACAAGCCTTTGACACTTATGAAATGCTTGTAATTATACTTCAGTATTCCATAGTAACATCTGACAAAAATATCTAAAGACCCTGAGGCAGCACACTTTGTGAAAATTAATATTTGTGTCATTCTCAAAACTTTTGGCCACGACTGTACACTACCGTTCAAAAGTTTGGGGTCACTTAGAAATGTCCTTGTGTTCTGATTTAAATAAGCAATAAAACTGGCCTTCTTTAGACTAGTTGAGTATCTGGAGCATCAGCATTTGTGGGTTCGATTACAGGCTCAAAATGGCCAGAAACAAAGAACTTTCTTCTGAAACTCGTTAGTCTTTTCTTGTTCTGAGAAATTAAGGCTATTCCATGCGAGAAATTGCCAAGAAACTGAAGATCTCGTACAACGCTGTGTACTACTACCTTCACAGAAGAGCGCAAACTGTCTCTAACCAGAATAGAACGAGCAGTGGGAGGCTCCGGTCCACAACTGAGCAAGAGGACAAGTACATTAGAGTATCTCCTCAACTGGCAGCTTCATTAAGTAGTACCCGCAAAACACCAGTCTCAACGTCAATAGTGAAGAGGATATTCTGGGATGCTGGCCTTAATATTAAAGCTTATGTACCCCCTAAAAAAAAAGTATACGTACATGCATGCATACATACATACATACATACATACATACATACATACATACATACATACATACATACAACATACATACATACATACATACATACATACATACATACATACATACATACATACATACATACAGTGCATTCGGAAAGTATTCAGACCCCTTGACTGATTCCACATTTTGTTACGTTACAGCCTTATTCTAAAATTGATTAAATCGTTTCCCCCCCTCATCAATCCACACAAAATACCCAATAATGATAAAGCTAAAACAGGTTTTTATTTTCTTTTGCGAATTTATAAAAATGTAAAAAAATGGCAAGATAGAACAGCTGCCTCCGGTAAGACAACGGATGGCAGGCTGTCTATTTGTCAGTAACAGCTGGTGCACAAAATCTAATATTAATGAAGTCTTGAGGTTTTGCTCGCCTGAGGTAGAGTATCTCATAATAATCTGTAGACCACACTATTTACCAATTTAGTTTTCATCTATATTTTTCTTAGCTGTCTATTTACCACCACAATTCGATGCTGGCAGTGAGACAGCACTCATTGAGCTGTATAAGGCCATAAGCAAACAAGAAAATGCCAATCCAGAGGCGGCGCTCCTAGTGGCCCGGGGATTGTAATGCAGGCAAACTTAAATCCATTTTACCTCATTTCTACAAGCCTGTTACATGTGCAACAGAGGGGAAAAAAACTCTAGACCATCTTTTCTCCACACACAGAGACGCGTACAAAGCTCTCCCTCGCCCCCCATTTGGCAAATCTGACCATAACTCTATCCTCCTGATTCCTGCTTACAAGCAACAACTAAAGCAGAAAATACCAGTGAATCGCTCAATACGGAAGTGGTCAGATAACGCAGATGCTAAGCTACAGGACTGTTTTGCTAGCACAGACTTGAATATGTTCCGGGATTCTTCCGATGGCATTGAGCAGTACACCACATCAGTCACTGGCTTCATCAATAAGTGCATCGATGACGTCGTCCCCACAGTGACTGTACGTACATACCCCAACCAGAAGCCATGGATTACAGGCAACATCCGCACCGAGCTAAAGGGTAGAGCTGCCGCTTTCAAGGAGTGGGACTCTAACCCGGACGCTTGTAAGAAACCTCGCTATGCTCTCCGACGAACCATCAAACAAGCAAAGCTTCAATACAGGACTAAGATTGAATCCTTCTACACCGGCTCTGATGCTCGTCAGATGTGGCATGGCTTGCAAACTATTATAGACTACAAAGGGAAACCCAGCCGCGAGCTGCCCAGTGACCCGAGCCTACCAGATGAGCTAAATTACTTCTATGCGTGCCCTCGAGGCAAGCAACACTGAAGCATGTATGAGAGCACCAGCTGTTCCGGATGACTGTGTGATCACGCTCTCCGGAGCCGATGTGAGTAAGACCTTTAAACCTTTTCAACCTGTCCCTGACTGAGTCTGTAATACCAACATGTTTCAAGCAGACCACCGTAGTCCCTGTGCCCAAGAACACCAAGGTAACCTGCATAAATGACTACCGACCCGTAGCACTCATGTCTGTAGTCATGAAGTGCTTTGAAAGGCTGGTTGTGGCTCACATCAACACCATTATTCCAGAAACCCTAGACCCACTCCAATTTGCATACCGCACCAACAGATCCACAGATGACACAATCTCTATTGCACTCCACATTGCCCTTTCCCACCTGGACAAAAGGTACACCTACGTGAGAATGCTATTCATTGACTACAGCTCAGCGTTCAACACCATAGTGCCCTCAAAGCTATCACTAAGCTAAGGACCCTGGAACTAAACACCTCCCTCTGCAACTGGATCCTGGACTTCCTGACGGGCCGCCCCCAGGTGGTAAGGATAGGTAACGACACATCTGCCACACTGATTCTCAACACTGGGGCCCGTCAGGGGTGCGTGCAAAGTCCCCTCCTGTACTCCCTGTTCACCCATGACTGCATGGCCAAGCACGCCTCCAACACCATCATTAAGTTTGCCGACTACACAACAGTGGTAGGCCTGATCACCCACAATGAAGAGACAGCTTATAGGGAGGAGGTCAGAGACCTGGCAGCGGGGTGCCAGGATAACAACCTCTCCCTCAATGTGATTAAGACAAAGGAGATGATCGTGGACTACAGGAAGAGGGCCGAGCACACCCCCATTCTCATTGACGGGGCTGTAGTGGAGCAGGTTGAGAGCTTCAAGTTCCTTGGTGTCCGCATCACCAACGAACTGTCATGGTCCAAACACACCAAGACAGTCATGAAGAGGGCACGACAACGCCTTTTCCCCCTCAGGAGACTGAAAAGATTCGGCATGTGTTCTCAGATCCTCAAAAGTTTCTACAGCTGCACCAACAAGAGCATCCTGACTGGTTGCATCACCTCCTAGTATAGCAACTGCTCAGCCTCTGACCGCAAGGCAATACAGAGGGTAGTGCGTACGGCCCAGTACATCACTGGGGCCAAGCTTCCTGACATCCAGGACGTCTATACCGCACGGCCAACGGTACCAGAGCGCCAAGTCTCGGTCCAAAAGGCTTCTTAACAGCTTCTACCCCCAAGCCATAAGACTCCTGAACAGCTAACCAAACGGCTACCTGGGCTATTTGCATTGACCTCCCCCCATCCATTTTTTTACACTGCTGCTACTCTCTGCTTATCCATGCATAGTCACTTTATCTCTACCTACATACTAGAGGTCGACCAATTAATCGGAATGGCCGATTAATTGGGGCCGATTTCAAGTTTTCATAACAATCGGTAATCTGTATTTTTGGCCACCGATTTGCCATGTTTTTATTTTTTTTATACATTTTTTTATTTATTTAATATTTGTTTTTATTTTATATAAATATTTTTTAACTATGCAAGTCGGTTAAGAACACATTCTTATTTTCAAAGACGGCCTAGGAACGGTGGGTTAACTGCCTTGTTCAGGGTCAGAATGACAGATTTTTACCTTGTCAGCTTGGGGATGCAACCTTACTGTTAACTAGTCCAACGCTCTAACCACCTGCTTTACATTGCACTCCACGAGGAGCCTGCCTGTTACGCGAATGCAGTAAGAAGCCAAGGTAAGTTGCTAGCTAGCATTAAACTTATCTTATAAAAACAATCAATCAATCATAATCACTAGTTAACTACACATGGTTGATGATATTACTAGTTTATCTAGCCTGTCCTGCATTGCATATAATCGATGCGGTGCGCATTCGCGAAAAAGGTCTGTCGTTGCTCCAACTTGTACCTAACCATAAACATCAATGTCTTTCTTAAAATCAATACACAAGTATATATTTTTAAACTTGCATATTTAGTTAATATTGCCTGCTAACATGAATTTCTTTTAACTAGGGAAAATGTGTCACCTCTGCAACAGAGTCAGGGTATATGCAGCAGTTTGGGCCGCCTGGCTCGTTGCGAACTGTGAAGATTATTTCTTCCTAACAAAGACAGCCGACTTTGCCAAACGGGGGATGATTTAACAAAAGCGCATTTCCGAAAAAAAGCACAATCGTTGTGTAACCGATGTGAAATGGCTAGTTAGTTAGCGGTGGTGTGCGCTAATAGCGTTTCAATCAGTGACGTCACTCGCTCGAGACTTGAAGTAGGGTTTCCGCTTGCGTTCCAAGGGCCGCGGCTTTTGTGGCGCGATGGGTAACGATGCTTCGTGGGGTGTCAGTGGTTGATGTGTGCAAGGGTCCCTGGTTCGAGCCCAGGTTGGGGCGAAGAGAGGGACGGAACCTACACTGTTACAGTTGCACGACTGTACCTAACCATAAACATCAATGCCTTTCTTAAAATCAATACACAGAAGTATATTTTTTAAACCTGCATATTTAGCTAAAAGAAATCCAGGTTAGCAGGCAATATTAACCAGGTGAAATTGTCACTTCTCTTCCGTTCATTGCACGCAGAGTCAGGGTATATGCAACAGTTTGGGCCGCCTGGCTCGTTGCGAACTAATTTCCCAGAATTTTACGTAATTATGACATAACATTGAAGGTTGGGCAATGTAACAGGAACATTTAGACTTATGGATGCCACCCGTTAGGTAAAATACGGAACGGTTCCGTATTTCACTGAAAGAATAAACGCGATAGTTTCCGGATTCGACCATATTAATGACCTAAGGCTCGTGTTTCTGTGTGTTATTATGTTATAATTAAGTCTATGATTTGATAGAGCAGTCTGACTGAGCGATGGTAGGCAGCAGCAGGCTTGTAAGCATTCATTCAAAATAGCACTTTCGTGTGTTTTGCCAGAAGCCCTTCGCAATGCATTGCGCTGTTTATGACTTCAAACCTATCAACTCCCAAGATTAGGCTGGTGTAACCGATATGAAATGGCTAGCTAGTTAGCCGGGTGCGTGCTAATAGCGTTTCAAACGTCACTCGCTCTGAGACTTGGAGTAGTTGTTTCCCTTGCTCTGCATGGGTAACGCTGCTTCGAGGGTGGCTGTTGTCGATGTGTTCCTGGTTCGAGCCCAGGTAGGAGCGAGGAGAGGGACGGAAGCTATACTGTTACACTGGCAATAGTAAAGTGCCTATAAGAACATCCAATAGTCAAAGGTATATGAAATACAAATTGTATAGAGAGAAATAGTCCTATAATTCCTATAATAACTACAACCTAAAACTTCTTACCTGGGAATATTGAAGACTCATGTTAAAAGGAACCACCAACTTTCATATGTTCTCATGTTCTGAGCAAGGAACTTAAACGTTAGCTTTCTTACATGGCACATAATGCACTTTTACTTTCTTCTCCAACACTTTGTTTTTGCATTATTTAAACCAAATTGAACATTTTATTATTTATTTGAGGCTAAATAGATTTTATTGATGTATTATGTTAAGTTAAAATAAGTGATAATTCAGTATTGTTGTAATTGTCATTATTACAAATAAATAAACAAAAGAATCGGCCGATTTAATCGGCATCGGCTTTTTTGCCCTACAATAATCGGTATCGGCGTTGAAAAATCATAATCGGTCGACCTCTACTACATACAGTGAGGGGAAAAAAGTATTTGATCCCCTGCTGATTTTGTAAATTTGCCCACTGACAAAGAAATGATCAGTCTATAATTTTAATGGTAGGTTTATTTGAACAGTGAGAGACAGAATAACAACAACAAAAATCCAGAAAAACACATGTCAAAAATGTTATAAATCGACTTGCATTTTAATGAGGGAAATAAGTATTTGACCCCTCTGCAAAACATGACTTAGTACTTGGTGGCAATCACAGAGGTCAGACGTTTCTTGTAGTTTGCCACCAGGTTTGCACACATCTCAGGAGGGATTTTCTCCCACTCCTCTTTGCAGATCTTCTCCAAGTCATTAAGGTTTCGAGGCTGATGTTTGGCAACTCGAACCTTCAGCTCCCTCCACAGATTTTCTATGGGATTAAGGTCTGGAAACTGGCTAAGCCACTCCAGGACCTTAATGTGCTTCTTCTTGAGCCACTCCTTTGTTGCCTTGGCCGTGTGTTTTGGGTCATTGCCATGCTGGAATACCCATCCACGACCCATTTTCAATGCCCTGGCTGAGGGAAGGAGGTTCTCACCCAAGATTTGACGGCACATGGCCCCGTCCATTGTCCCTTTGATGCGGTGAAATTGTCCTGTCCCCTTAGCAGAAAAACACCCCCAAAGCATAATGTTTCCACCTCCATGTTTGATGGTGGGGATGGTGTAGGCAGCATTCCATAGGCAGCATTCCTCCTCCTCCAAACACGTTGAGTTGATGCCAAAGAGCTCCATTTTGGTCTCATCTGACCACAACTTTCCCCCAGTTGTCCTCTGAATCATTCAGATGTTCATTGGCAAACTTCAGACGGGCATATATATGTGCTATCTTGAGCAGGGGGACCTTGCGGGCGCTGCAGGATTTCAGTCCTTCACAGCGTAGTGTGTTACCAATTGTTTTCTTGGTGACTATGGTCCCAGCTGCCTTGAGATCATTGACAAGATCCTCCCGTGTAGTTCTGGGCTGATTCCTCACCGTTCTCATGATCATTGCAACTCCACGAGGTGAGATCTTGCATGGAGCCCCAGGCCGAGGGAAATTGACAATTCTTTTGTGTTTCTTCCATTTGCGAATAATCGCACCAACTGTTGTCACCTTCTCACCAAGCTGTTTGGCGATGGTCTTGTAGCCCATTCCAGCCTTGTGTAGGTTTACAATCTTGTCCCTGACATCCTTGGAGAGCTCTTTGGTCTTGGCCATGGTGGAGAGTTTGGAATCTGATTGATTGATTGCTTCTGTAGACAGGTGTCTTTTATACAGGTAACAAACTGAGATTAGGAGCACTCCCTTTAAGAGTGTGCTCCTAATCTCAGCTCGTTGCCTGTATAAAAGACACCTGGGAGCCAGAAATCTTTCTGATTGAGAGGGGGTCAAATACTTATTTCCCTCATTAAAAATGCAAATCAATTTATAACATTTTTGACATGTGTTTTTCTGGATTTTTTTGTTATTCTGTCTCTCACTGTTCAAATGAACCTACCATTAAAATTATAGACTGATCATTTCTTTGTCAGTGGGCAAACGTACAAAATCAGCAGAGGATCAAATACTTTTTTCCCTCACTGTATACATATTACCTCAATTACCTCGACTAACCTGTGCCCCCACTCATTGACTCTGTACCGGTACCCCCTGTATATAGCTGTTATTTTATTGTTGCTCTTTTGTTTACTTCAGTTTATTTAGTAAATACATTCTTAACACTTATTTTTTCTTAACTGCATTGTTGGTTAAGGGCTTGTAAGTAAGCATTGTATTTGGCGCATGTGACAAATAAAATGTGATTTGATTTCACGAAGGGCAGTGATTGGTAGATGGGTAACAGTAGCAAATCAAACATTGAACATCTCTTCAAGCATGGTCAAGTTAATAATTATTTTGTGGATGATGTTTTAAACCACCCAGACACAACAAAGATGCAGTCGCCCTTCTGAACTGAGCTGCAGGACAGGAAAGAAACTGCTCAGGGATGTCACCATGAGGCCAATGGTGATTTTAAAACAGCTACAGAGTTTAATCGCTGTGATGGGAGAAAACTGAAGATGGTTCAACAACATGGTTCTGACTCCACAATAATTACCTAAATGACAGAGTGAAAAGAAGAATAAAAATACATAGAATATAAATATTCCAAAACATGCATCATGTATGCAACAAGTCACTAAAGTAATACTGAAAAACAAAATAAGGCAAAGGAATACACTTTTTGGCCTCAATGCAAAGCCTTATGTTTGGGGCAAATCCAACACATCACATCATGGGTAACTGCCTCCTAATTTTCAAGCATGGTGGTCGCTGCATCATGGTATGGGTATGCTTGGACATCAACAAAGACTTATACAAATGGGATGGAGCTAAGCACAGGCACAATTCTAGAGGAAAACCTGCTTCAGTCGGCTAAACTGCTTGCTGTACACTGTACTACAGGAGTGTAGCAAGTTTACTAACATGTTAGTTCTAGTAGCTATGTTGACCATGACGTTAGGTAATATGGTGACAATGATGTAGGCTGTGTGTAGTGGTTAGCGGTTATGGTATGAAGGTTTGGCTTTTAATTTTTTTTCACTTGGTCACAGACAGCTGTTGTGTTGTGGACTGAAGTCCACAAGTGAAGGTAGAAGGTGAGAGAACGAGAGTGCGTAGTCGTAGATGCAAGAAGGAATTACACAATGAGCAAAGTGATCATCCTGTTTTTATGTGGCTGCTATGAAAGTGAACTGTGTGTGTGGAATAAACATTTATATTTACATTTAAGTCATTTAGCAGACGCTCTTATCCAGAGCGACTTACAAATCGGTGCATTCACCTTATGATATCCAGTGGAACAACCACTTTACAATAGTGCATCTAAATCTTTTGGGGGGGGGGTTAGAAGGATTACTTTATCCTATCCCAGGTATTCCTTAAAGAGGTGGGGTTTCAGGTGTCTCCGGAAGGTGGTGATTGACTCCGCTGTCCTGGCGTCGTGAGGGAGCTTGTTCCACCATTGGGGTGCCAGAGCAGTGAACAGTTTTGACTGGGCTGAGCGGGAACTGTGCTTCCTCAGAGGTAGGGAGGCGAGCAGGCCAGAGGTGGATGAGCGCAGTGCCCTTGTTTGGGTGTAGGGCCTGATCAGAGCCTGAAGGTACGGAGGTGCCGTTCCCCTCACAGCTCCGTAGGCAAGCACCATGGACTTGTAGCGGATGCGAGCTTCAACTGGAAGCCAGTGGAGAGAGCGGAGGAGCGGGGTGACGTGAGAGAACTTGGGAAGGTTGAACACCAGACGGGCTGCGGCGTTCTGGATGAGTTGTAGGGGTTTAATGGCACAGGCAGGGAGCCCAGCCAACAGCGAGTTGCAGTAATCCAGACGGGAGATGACAAGTGCCTGGACTAGGACCTGCGCCGCTTCCTGTGTGAGGCAGGGTCGTACTCTGCGAATGTTGTAGAGCATGAACCTACAGGATCGGGTCACCGCCTTGATGTTAGTGGAGAACGACAGGGTGTTGTCCAGGGTCACGCCAAGGTTCTTAGCACTCTGGGAGGAGGACACAAGGGAGTTGTCAACCGTGATGGTGAGATCATGGAACGGGCAGTCCTTCCCCGGGAGGAAGAGCAGCTCCGTCTTGCCGAGGTTCAGCTTGAGGTGGTGAGCCGTCATCCACACTGATATGTCTGCCAGACATGCAGAGATGCGATTCTCCACCTGGTTATCAGAAGGGGGAAAGGAGAAGATTAATTGTGTGTCGTCTGCGTAGCAATGATAGGAGAGACCATGTGAGGATATGACTGAGCCAAGTGACTTGGTGTATAGTGAGAATAGGATAGGGCCTAGAACAGAGCCCTGGGGGACACCAGTGGTGAGAGCACGTGGTGCGGAGACAGATTCTCGCCACGCCACCTGGTAGGAGCGACCTGTCAGGTAGGACGCAATCCAAGCGTGGGCCGCGCCGGAGATGCCCAGCTCGGAGAGGGTGGAGAGGAGGATCTGATGGTTCACAGTATCAAAGGCAGCAGATAGGTCTAGAAGGATGAGAGCAGAGGAGAGAGAGTTAGCTTTAGCAGTGCGGAGAGCCTCCGTGACACAGAGAAGAGCAGTCTCAGTTGAATGCCCAGTCTTGAAACCTGACTGATTAGGATCAAGAAGGTCATTCTGAGAGAGATAGCAGGAGAGCTGGCCAAGGACGGCACGTTCAAGAGTTTTGGAGAGAAAAGAAAGAAGTATAACTGGTCTGTAGTTGTTGATATCGGAGGGATCGAGTGTAGGTTTTTTCAGAAGGGGTGCAACTCTCGCTCTCTTGAAGACGGAAGGGACGTAGCCAGCGGTCAAGGATGAGTTGATGAGCGAGGTGAGGTAGGGGAGAAGGTCTCCGGAAATGGTCTGGAGAAGAGAGGAGGGGAGAGGGTCAAGTGGGCAGGTTGTTGGGTGGCCGGCCGTCACGAGACGCGAGATTTCATCTGGAGAGAGAGGGGAGAAAGAGGTCAAAGCACAGGGTGGGGCAGTGTGAGCAGGACCAGCGGTGTCGTTTGGCTTAGCAAACGACACCGCCTTCTTCATCAGCCTTCTTTTCAAAATGGTTGACGAAGCCATCCGCAGAGAGAGAGGGGGGGGAGGAGGATTCAGGAGGAAGGAGAAGGTAGCAAAGAGCTTCCTAGGGTTAGAGGCAGATGCTTGGAATTTAGAGTGGTAGAAAGTGGCTTTAGCAGCAGAGACAGAAGAGGAAAATGTAGAGAGGAGGGCGTGAAAGGATGCCAGGTCCGCAGGGAGGCGAGTTTTCCTCCCTTTCCGCTCGGCTGCCCGGAGCCCTGTTCTGTGAGCTCGCAGTGAGTCGTCGAGCCACGGCGCAGGAGTGGAGGACCGAGCCGGCCTGGAGGATAGGGGACAGAGAAAATCAAAGGATGCAGAAAGGGAGGAGAGGAGGGTTGAGGAGGCAGAATCAGGAGATAGGTTGGAGAAGGTTTGAGCAGAGGGAAGAGATGATAGGATGGAAGAGGAGAGAGTAGCGGGAGAGAGAGAGCGAAGGTTGGGACGGCGCAATACCATCCGAGTAGGGGCAGAGTGAGAAGTGTTAGATGAGAGCGAGAGGGAAAAGGATACAAGGTAGTGGTCGGAGACTTGGAGAGGAGTTGCAATGAGATTAGTGGAAGAACAGCATCTAGTAAAGATGAGGTCAAGCGTATTGCCTGCCTTTCCCTCAGCACCAGGAAGTCTAGGGACTGGAGGGTAGCATAGGCTGAGATGAACTCAGCCTTGTTGGCCGCAGACCGGCAGTTCCAGAGGCTGCCGGAGACCTGGAACTCCACGTGGGTCGTGCGCGCTGGGACCACCAGGTTAGAGTGGCAGCAGCCACGCGGTGTGAAGCGTTTGTATGGCCTGTGCAGAGGAAAGAGAACAGGGATAGACAGACACATAGTTGACAAGCTACAGAAGAGGCTACGCTAATGCAAAGGAGATTGGAATGACAAGTGGACTACACGTCTCGAATGTTCAGAAAGTTAAGCTTGCGTTGCGAAAATCCTATTGACTAAAATGACGAAAATGCTAGCTAACTAACACAACACTACACTAATCAAGTCGTTCTGTTGTAATGTAATAGTTTCTACAGTGCTGCTAGTCGGTAGAGGTTGGCTATTATACAAAAGCAACTTTGTAGCTAGCTAGGGGACGGAAATAGCTGGCTAGCTAACCTAGCTACCCTCGATAATTACTAAACTACACAATTATCAAGCTATGACAAAGACAGCTATGTAGCTAGCTAGCTAACACTGCACTAGTCAAATCGTTCCGTTGTAATGTAATAGTTTCTACAGTGCTGCTAGTCGGTAGAGGTTGGCTATTATACAAAAGGAACTTTGTAGCTAGCTAACATAACATAACACTAATCAAGACGTTCCTTTGTAATGTATTTCGTTTCTACAATGCTGCTCGTCGGTAATAGTTGGCTAGGTATGGCTAGGTATGGAACAATGGCGTCGCGGGGGACGGAAATAGCTGGCTAGCTAACCTAGCCAACCTCGATAATTACTAAACTATACAATTATCAAGCTATGACAAAGACAGCTATGTAGCTAGCTAGCTAACACTGCACTAGTCAAATCGTTCCGTTGTAATGTATTAGTATCTACAGCGCTGCTAGTCGGTAACGGTTGGCTAGCTAGCGGTGTTGACTAGCTAGCAGCTAGCAGTGTTGACTACGTTAGGAGGACGAAAAAATAGCTGGCCTCGATAATTACTCAAACATACCTGAATTTGCCAATAGAAACTCTTGTTTGCAACTATTCTGACTAATGATTACACCCTGTATCAGCTAGATGCAGGCAAGAGTGTGCAACCTTCTCACCGTGATTACTCAAATTTTTCTCTTGACCTGTGCACCTACGTTGTAAACTTTCATTCGTAGGCTAGGTTGAAGCAACCTCATGATGGGTATAGGGAAAATTAGTGTGATATCCTAAACCTATTAATGTTACATTGAGCTGGGTGAATGGAATATGAATGACAGTCACCCAATAATGCTACGGTCATTAAAAAAAAGATTGTCCTCTCTGATCTTAAACGGCACCGACCGCCACTGGTGTGTGTGTGTGTGTGTGTGTGATAGAGCCGGAAAAAAACTGACCATATTGGAATGCTATCTGGCCTTGAACAAAGAGTACACAGTGGCAGAATACCTGACCACTGTGACTGACCCACAATTAAGACCCATAGTCCTTGACTATGTACAGACTCCGTGAGCATAGCCTTGCTATTGAGAGAGGCCGCCGTAGGCAGACCTGGCTCTCGAGAGAAAACAGGCTATGTGCCCATTGCCCATAAAATGAAGTGGAAACTGAGCTGCACTTCCTAACCTCCTGCCAAATGTATGACAACATTACAGACACATATTTCCCACAGAGCACAAAGACCCCAAAAAATGAAAACAAATCAAACATTGATAAACTCCCATATCTGTTAGGCGAAATACCGCAGTGTGCAATCACAGCAGCAAGAGTTGTGGCCTGTTGAGAAAAGGGCACCACTGGAGCAACATTGTAAATACCACCAATGTTTATCTGTTTATTTATCTTCCCCTAATATTCGTACTACAACTATTTGCGCATTACTTAAACACTGTAAATAGCTGATAATATAACATTTTGAAATGTCTATCTTTTCTAAACCTTTTTGAGTGCAATATTTACTGTTAAATTCAAAGTTTTTTGTCAATGTTTTGTGTCTTCTCACTTTTATTTTCACTTGCTTTGGCAACGTAAACTTGTTTCCCTTGCCAATAAAGCCCCTGTGAAATGAATTGAGAGAGAGAGCTCCACACAATAATGGAGGAACAGACAGGGCCATTTTAATAAGTGTGATTTATAGGTATATTTTTGCCAAGCCTCAGCGCATTTAAACCTGCGTTTCTTAGGTCAGTAGAAACAGCGCTGTGGGAATTAGCACCTCTTTATACTTAGCCTTTTCTCCTCTTCTTGTTCCTTTCATCTCCTTTTCTCCCCACTCTTCTCTTCACCTCTCCAGATCTCTCCTATCCTTTTTTAAAAATCTCTTCTTCTCTCTTTGCTTTCCTTGGTTTTCTTCCTTCTCCTCTCCTCTTGTCTCCTCTCTCTGTCATCTTGTGTCAATGGGCAGATGTGTCTCTTAGGGCCACACAGTAGAGTCACAGCGTAATATTGATTACCCATCATATTTCAGAGAGAGAGAGAGAGAGAGAGAGATGTTTCATGCCAATGGCCATTAGGCCGACCAGTGGGACATAGGCCAGATGCAGGCCCAATATACGGTCGGACAGTAGGCCGCAGAGACATTAATATGTGTGACTTGTGTACTAACTTTCCAGTTTTCCGTACTGCATGTATTATAGTGTTTTTTTGTTTGCTGACTTCATGTAAATGATCAATAAAGTATATTGTATTGTACAGACAGACAGTACAGACAGAGATAGAAAGAGACGCAGCCTTAAGAACATCACCATGTTTTATTCATGCGACGTCGTTGCGTTAACCTTGTCCCTGTGAAAAGCTTTGTCTTCTCTGTGGTTAAACATCACGCCACTCCGCCGCCTGCTGCAGACACTGTGTTGCTCCTTTTGTTCTCCTCTCCTTTCATACCTCATCCCTTCATCATTAAACACAAGGCCTCTCAAGAGAAAGACAAGATAGATGAGAGAGTTGGAGAGAGAGCGAGGGAAAGAGGTAGAGAGAGTGAGGGAAAGAGGTGAAGAGAGAGGTAGAGAAAGCGAGCGAGGGCAAGAGGCACAGAGAGAGAGTCTGGAGAGATGTGCAGTCCATCATCTTCAGAGAGGTAGACTAGAGGTGTCTGGAGGGTTTATTTTTGTCCCAGTCTGAGATGTTAGTCTAGACTGAGGAGACACTACGCTGCTGCCTGCTACTGCCTACGCTGCTGCCTGCCCGCTGCTGCCTGCTATGGCTGGGCACAGACATAGGATACATCCAAAATGGCACCCTTTTCCCCTTTATTAGTGCATTACTTTTGACCTGGGCATACAGGGCTCTGGTCAAAAGTAGTGCACTATAAAGGGAATAGGGTGCCATTTGGGACACATCCAGAGAGCTGGTGAGTTTTCATACTATCCTCACCAGGGAGAAACGTCAAGTGAACTTCTAAGGCCCTATTCCCACTACGAGATATGAAGGAGAGTCTAAGGAGCTACCAGATTAGGAAAAACTCTGGGCCCCAGGAAACATCCCCACCACCTCCTGAAATCACCACACAATGTTACAAATGAAAACATATATCCTATTTTACATATTTTTGGTGGTGGGGATGGGCTTCCATAGTTTTATGTGGTTCCAGTCGTGTAGTGGTGCCTGGAGAAGTGGGTATACTCGAATTAAACCACATCAGGAGACCACTTTTGAGGTCTGGGGGAAAAAAAAGAAATGTGGATTTTTTAGAGTAGCCTTTCATTAAGGTATGCAGGCACCTAGCACTCGTGTATGATTAACGGTGTTTCTGTAGCACATGAGATGGAGTTTGCAAAATAAATGGTCACTGGATTGATGCAAATAATAATAATCATCATCATCATGATATCATTCTGTCAGGTAGGCATTGGCTACATTGTAGCTAGTTAACATTTAATAGAGAAGGTTTTTGGGAAAGCCTTTCCATCTACTTGAAGACGGTTAGAACCTATCATTAGCGTCAATATATTTTTCCTGTTCCTTAATTGTTTGAAACATAGACATTTTACTTCATATTATGAGGCATGTCTTACCTTGCGACAAAGTAGCCTATAGCCAAAATCCCACCATAGAAACATGGAGGCAATTCTTTTTAATAGACTTACTCATATGCGTTCTCCTGTTCTATTGGTTTTCTTTCAACTTTCTTTCATTGCCTAGCAGCCAAAGGCATTATTCTAATCATATTAGTAACCCATGATAGTTGTTGCATCTCTAAATCCACCCACTTTCTAACGGATATGTCCATCTCTGTCCATGAAACCGCTTGCATTTTAGAACAGTGTTTTCCCGCAAATTGCATTTTGGAACATTCAGGCGTAGGCCTACTGCCGTGTGCACATTGCTGCGCTTAAAATGTGAAGAAAAATTTTCGTTTATCAACATTTTAAGCTAAACATTCCGATCAGTTCCATCAACCCTATTAATTGATACGGGCGTATACCTCCACTGCACTACTTTGATAAATATCAGTGGGGATGAAGAAGTGGGTGTAGGCAATGCCCACTGACAAATAAGTGGTTATATGGCGTATACCTATACCCTACACTACTGCGTGGCTCAGTGCAGCCGGCCGATATGGCAACAATTTCTGAATTGAACATGCTGTACATTTCAGCTGTTTCAAAAACACCATTTATACTGTAGGAGTGTTGTCTCCACGAGACAATTCTGTTTACACTGCTCTGCTTCAAGGGGGGCAAATGTCGGGCGATGTCTTGCGATACCTCCGGAGGTAGCGGACGAGACGTAAGCAAGTACGCAAGTTCACATTTGAGTAATTTGTCTAGCCGACGGTATTTTTACGAAAAGTGTAGTAAGTGTGAAGAGGCTCTAAGTCCAAAATAACCCACATTCTGGAAACAGATTTCCATGTTTTTATCCACCATTGCTGCTAAAAAGATTTCCCTTTTCACTAACTACACTTCTTCTGAATGACGATTCTACCTTGAACCTTACTGATCGCGAAAAACGTATGTGGCTTGCAGGACTTGCGCCTCGATCACACCAACGGTGTATTTGCATTTTGGCACACCAGAAGTACGTTCATTTCCAATGGAAAAGTGCGTTTGCCTTGCAGCATTGCGTTGCAGAGACAGTTGCGGTACGTTCTGTGTGGTACATACGTTGGATTTATCGAACGTCTGCGTCAAACTGTATGCGTAGAGGGCTTGACAGAAATGTTATCAGAAGGTGAATGCTGAACTTTTGTTGGACACATATACAGATGAGTCTGCAGCCAAAAAGCAGCCAAAAAGATGGTTGCATTATGTTGACAAGAACCTCGCTCTCTGCCATGGCGTTTATGGACATTGGTTTGAGTCATTTCATTGTCAATTGGGATTGTTTTATCCATAAAAAAATATGTTTTATTTATTTTTTCCGCAAATCCCCCACGGGCTGGATTGAATGGGCTGGCGGACGGATCCAGCCCACGTCCTTATGTTTAAGACCGCTGCTCTAGACTGAATCCATGTTTCTACAGTTCTGTAACTCCGAGACCCAGCCAAGCCTGAATTGTACTGCTAAGAGACTGACTGATCTTGCATTGATCCCTGACAGATCAATGGATATCTTGTATCTGTGGATCAGGTAGACCACCTGCCTGCCCTCCAAGTTAGTTTGATCAACAGAGCAGTACAGAGTAAAGAATCAATGAATGAATCAAGTGTGTAATGAATTCCCAGCGTGGGAAAAGCACAGTGTTTTGAGGGGTATAGAGTGCCTGGGGTAAAACAGAGGCATTTCCTGTGTTCCCTCTGTGCCAACTCATCTCAGCATGCTGTTTGTTCTCCTATTGCCTGTGTGTTTTCAGCTTTAGCAGAGTCTGTCGAGGGTATAGTAGCCTTCCCATTGGCTCTGTCTCATATGGCCCAAAGTTGAAATGGTTAGTTGGAATTGAACAGGAGAGGTCGAATTGTGTTATCCAGTCGACACAGCCTAGTGTGGCCACACTACTTTACTCTGGTGATCATACTACTAACATGTCATCCTTATGTTTCTCTGTGCAGATTAGCTCTCTATGTGTATGAGTACCTGCTGCACGTAGGGGCACAGAAGTCAGCACAGACCTTCCTCTCAGAGGTAAGTGTGTGTGTGTGTGTGTGTGTGTGTGTGTCCACTCTCCTAGAGCAGGGCTGATTCTGCCTCCTATGCTGTGTGTGTGTGTGTGTGTGTGTGTGTGTGTGTGTGTGTGTGTGTGTGTGTGTGTGTGTGTGTGTGTGTGTGTGTGTGTGTGTGTGTGTGTGTGTGTGTGTGTGTGTGTGTGTGTGTGTGTGTGTGTGGTTAATTGAATTAGTGTGGAGCACAGTGCTGAGCTGGCAGAGCAGGCAGGGCAGTAGGGGGTTCAGTATTTAGCCTCCATTACTGGGATCAGCCCAGAGAGTTACGATAGACCACCTAGCTGACAGGTTACTCTCTCTCTCTCTCTCTCTCTCTCTCTCTCTCTCTCTCTCTCTCTCTCTCTCTCTCTCTCTCTCTGTCTCTCTGTCTGTCTCTGTATGCAGGTAAGGAGGTTTGAAAGTTGAAACCAGTAATTTTCTCCAAATCACTCTAAATTAAAATGGAAAGGGAAAAAGAAAAAGAAAAAAAGAAAGAAAAAAGCAATAGAGAATGCATCAGCTGGCTCCACCCCCCCTCCCCCCTTCACACGGACACACACAAATACACACACCCTTTCCTCTCTGGCATCCCATGGCATATCACTCCGTCTGTCTTCCGGAGATGGTGGAGAAGAGAGGGAGGCGGTGGGTTTGAGTGTGGGCGCCGAGCACATTAGCTGAGAGAGGGATGTGTATAAACACAGCCGTCCCTCCCATCCCCCTACACTACCCAACCCACCATGGCTCCTACTGGAGTAGAGGGCAGGAGAGGAACAAGGCTTTAAATAGCTGTTAGCCACTCCATAGAGCTATGTTTACCACGCACATCTGTTGACACCTCCAGGCTGAGACCCTGAGACCCAACACAACCCAACCTCAGATTGGCTAAATACAGACAGACCACTGCTTCTGCTGCTGAGGGAACATGGGTTAGTTGGATGGTGGTCACTGTTCACTGTTGACGCTTTCAAACATTGGCTACGATGAACAGAATGTTCACGCTACGACTGTAGTTGTTTATTTCAAATAGGCTCCTCAACTAAGTAGAGATAGAGAGATAGACTGACAGAGAGAAGGATTGGAAAGTCAGGTTAACAGGGGAGTTGAGTCATGCTGTAAACCTTCTACAGCAGGGTGATGTCACTCTCAGAGCCAGCCTAAACAATACCATGATAGTCGCCCCATTGTGTACAGTTTCCGTAGACATCCACTCTACACCACCGCTCAATCACATGCTTTTACTGTGTGTGTGTGTGTGTGTGTGTGTGTGTGTGTGTGTGTGTGTGTGTGTGTGTGTGTGTGTGTGTGTGTGCGCGCGTGCGTGCTCGCAAGTGTGCATGCTTTCCTGTGTGTGTGTGTGTGTGTGTGTGTGTGTGTGTCCATAAGTCAGGTTTACTCCAGAGGATGATGTTACTGCTTGCATTGACCTTGTGTGGAGGCACAGGAGATGGCATGCTAAGGTTTGAGAGAGAGAGAGAGAGAGAGAGAGAGAGAGAGAGAGAGAGAGAGAGACCAAGCGAAAGAAAGGAAAGAAAGATGGTGATGAGGCAAAGCAAACACAGGAGTGTTTCAGGGTTCACAGTGTGTGTCCTGTACAAAGGACAGATTGGCCTCTCAGGTTGGTACATGTCCTTAAGAACAGCCCCACAACTAACAATGGGCTCTGTCAGGTTTATAGTACACAATACACACACACACACACACACACACTTGAGGACTTAAGTTGCAGTACAATGGGGTCTACACCCGACACATTATATACCTTTGAAACCTCTGTCTGTCTGTCTGTCTGTCTGTCTGTCTGTCTGTCTGTCTGTCTGTCTGTCTGTCTGTCTGTCTCTTGGGTAGATCCGATGGGAGAAGAACATCACATTAGGAGAGCCCCCAGGGTTCCTCCACTCTTGGTGGTGGTGAGTACAGTACTACATCCTTCACTCCGTTCCCTCACCCTCTCCTTTATCTTCATCCTCCTCTCTTCTCTATTACAACTTGTTTTAAATGACAATGACTTATCAATCGACCTTACTGGGCCCGTATTAAAAAAAACTTCTCAGAGTAGGAGTGCTGATCTGGAATCAGTTTTCCCTTTTAGATTATAATGAATGGACAGGGGGACCTGGCTATTCTACTCCTACTCTGAGATGCTTTGTGAATACGGGCCCTGGTGACATTCTGGAATAATCTGAATGATAACATTGCTAATGATAAAGATATTGTTATTTTTGTTTGTTCAGAACCTCTATGTATCTAACCTCCCCTGCCTTCCCTGTGCTGCAGTGTGTTCTGGGACCTGTACTGTGCAGCCCCGGAGAGGAGAGAAACATGTGAGCACTCCAGTGAGGCCAAGGCCTTCCATGACTATGTGAGTCACCATCAACATTACATTACCTCACCCCGTCCTCAACCACTGCTGCCCCACACTGGTACCTACTGCTGCCTTACACTGGTGCTAACCAGTGTTCTGCCAGTTTTTTCAATAGAAGTACAATGTATAGGAGTTTAGTGGCTGGATGTAGGCTACCTGGTAGTGGGTTAGACACCTGTCTGATTCAAGCTGTCTAATCCATTGTGGAGACCACAGGGATGGTACACTAATATCACCAGTAGTACATTTACCGTTAATTCCCATCATTTCTAATCTACAATGTTTGTTTGGTTACGGCCATATATGTTAATGCATTTAATATATTATTATTACAGTCTTACCATTGTCATTTTAGGAGTGGACACGTTGTTTGCAGAGTGCACAACCTATGCTAAACTTTTGTTTGGAGCACTACTGTCAATCTTGAGTAGGAACATGCACCTGATTACGCATAGAAGTAGGCCTAGGCTTCCTGGCCTGCGTGCCAATGTAGGCTCATAAATGTGCCCATTTGGGGATCTGATACTATATATATATATATATATATATATATATATATATATATATATATATATATATATATATATATATACACACACACACACACAGTGGGGCAAAAAAGTATTTAGTCAGCCACCAATTGTGCAAGTTCTCCCACTTAAAAAGATGAGAGGCCTGTAATTTTCATCATAGGTACACTTCAACTATGACAGACAAAATGAGAAAAAAATTCCAGAAAATCACATTGTAGGATTTTTAATGAATTTATTTGCAAATTATGGTGGAAAATAAGTATTTGGTCAATAACAAAAGTTTCTCAATACTTTGTTATATACCCTTTGTTGGCAATGACACAGGTCAAACGTTTTCTGTAAGTCTTCACAAGGTTTTCACACACTGTTGCTGGAATTTTGGCCCATTCCTCCATGCAGATCTCCTCTAGAGCAGTGATGTTTTGGGGCTGTCGCTGGGCAACACGGACTTTCAACTCCCTCCAAAGATTTTCTATGGGGTTGAGATCTGGAGACTGGCTAGGCCACTCCAGGACCTTGAAATGCTTCTTATGAAGCCACTCCTTCGTTGCCCGGGCGGTGTGTTTGGGATCATTGTCATGCTGAAAGACCCAGCCACGTTTCATCTTCAATGCCCTTGCTGATGGAAGGAGGTTTTCACTCAAAATCTCACGATACATGGCCCCATTCATTCTTTCCTTTACACGGATCAGTCGTCCTGGTCCCTTTGCAGAAAAACAGCCCCAAAGCATGATGTTTCCACCCCCATGCTTCACAGTAGGTATGGTGTTCTTTGGATGCAACTCAGCATTCTTTGTCCTCCAAACACGACGAGTTTATTTTTTACCAAAAAGTTATATTTTGGTTTCATCTGACCATATGACATTCTCCCAATCCTCTTCTGGATCATCCAAATGCTCTCCAGCAAACTTCAGACGGGCCTGGACATGTACTGGCTTAAGCAGGGGGACACGTCTGGCACTGCAGGATTTGAGTCCCTGGCGGCGTAGTGTGTTACTGATGGTAGGCTTTGTTACTTTGGTCCCAGCTCTCTGCAGGCCATTCACTAGGTCCCCCCGTGCGCTTCTGGGATTTTTGCTCACCGTTCTTGTGATCATTTTGACCCCACGGGGTGAGATCTTGCGTGGAGCCCATGATCAAGGGAGATTATCAGTGGTCTTGTATGTCTTCCATTTCCTAATAATTGCTCCCACAGTTGATTTCTTCAAACCAAGCTGCTTACCTATTGCAGATTCAGTCTTCCCAGCCTGGTGCAGGTCTGCAATTTTGTTTCTGGTGTCCTTTGACAGCTCTTTGGTCTTGGCCATAGTGGAGTTTGGAGTGTGACTTTTTGAGGTTTTGGACAGGTGTCTTTTATACTGATAAGTTCAAACAGGTGCCATTAATACAGGTGGAGGACAGAGGAGGAGCCTCTTAAAGAAGAAGTTACAGGTCTGTGAGAGCCAGAAATCTTGCTTGTTTGTAGGTGACCAAATACTTATTTTCCACCATAATTTGCAAATAAATTCATTAAAAATCCTACAATGTGATTTTCTGGATTTTTTTCCTCATTTTGTCTGTGATAGTTGACGTGTACCTATGATGAAAATTACAGGCCTCTCTCATCTTTTTAAGTGGGAGAACTTGCACAATTGGTGGCTGACTAAATACTTTTTTGCCCCACTGTATATATATATAAACTTTATTTAACTAGGCAAGTCAGTTAAGAACAAATTCTTATTTACAATGACAGCCTATCCCAGCCAAACCCTAACGACGCTGGGCCAATTGTGCACCGCCCTATGGGACTGCAAATCACGGCCAGTTGTGATACAGCCTGGAATTGAACCAGGGTCTGTAGTGACACCTCTACCACTGAGTGCCTTAGACTGCTGCGCCGCTCAGGAGCCTGTGAAACTGTGGAACTGCAGTGGAACTTCTCACAGCAATTTTTTCTTCGCTTTGAAAAGCAAGTTAACCAAGTCTGTTTTTACATCCATTGAGAATGACAATAGTTCATTAACGTAGCCTATTTGAAAAATATTTCCAACTCTCTCCCTTTCGACAACCAGTCAGCATGAAAGGGGAAAAAATGTTATGCTCTGATGATGGAAATGTCATTAAAAAAAAGCTACCTGATTACTTCTTATCCTTGCGCAAATAGCCTACAGCTGTGTTGGTCTGTGTGGAGCTCACTGGTGCAGGAAACTGAGGGCCCAGAATATTTTATACAATGTTGCAAGTTTGCTAGCACCAGCTTCAGGCAGGACCCAAGTTAATAGTTGATACAATGTTTCAAGTTAGTTTCAGACAGACCATGCATAACCAATGTGATTTATTGAATATTTATTTTTATCAGGATATTTTCTACCTGGCTGACTGCAATGTTTTTATTTATTGGCTTTATGTTGGCTATTTTTACATATTGGCAATAGCAATATAAGTTACTTTTACATTTGTATCATTTTCATTTAGATGGATTAACCACAGGACATTGTTTTTGAGATATGACAACTTTATTATAAATGAAATGAAACTATTCCATGAAAATGTGCATATGAAAATCATAACTGGCATGCAGATCAGTAGGAATGGTACGATAACTTGGCACTCCAAATGGAAAAGGTTGCCGACCGCTGGTGTGGCCTATTACCGGCAACTTCAGGAGCATAACGGCAGAACCTGCCAAGGCCAGCAGCAGCGGGAGGAGGAGGAGGAGGGTCTGGACGGGAACAGGTTTTTTTCTTCTGGTTTTATTTGCAGTTCTTAAAGCATCAGGCAAAGTAGCCTACATATAGTTGATTTTATTCAAACATAGGGTGTGTTTATATATAGACAAATACACATTTAAAAATGTTGACCAATCAATTGGTCAAAAGAACAGAGGACTCTCGGTCGTAAAAAGGGAAAGTCATGTAAGCATGTCCAGAGCCTGAGCTGGGATGTGTAGAATCACTTCCTTTATCTTTTCTCTCTCTCGCCCGAGGGAGGTGGAGGGGTCTCCTGCTTTTTGAAGTTGTTGTTCTTTCTCTGGAGCCAGTCTGACTCATCAGATTTTGTGTGGCTTGGTTTATTGAGACGCATTGTTGAGAGTGCACAGGTCGTAGCTTTTTGCTTTCTCCTCTCTCTCTCTCGCTGCAGGCCTAGTGGGCAACTACTCCCCCCACAGACCCCCTCTCAGTGTAGTTGGAGGCAGATGGGGAGGTGGGGGCACGGTGCACAGTGTGAGGTGGAGTGTGTGGAAGAGGTGTGCATGTATTTGTGTGTGCAGGAAGATGATGCTGATTCTGGTGATGATGTGTGATGAATAGGCTCCTGGGAAACGAAGCAGCAGCGCTGTGATGATGTCATCCTGGCTCTGGGGAGAGGAGCGCTGGAGGGCGGCCCGACCTCTGAGCCCTGAGAGAGAGAAGGGTGGGGTGGGGGGAGTGAGAGTGAGGAATGGAAATTGGAGGGTGAGGGAGAGACAATGAGGGGCGAAAGAACAAGGGGGAGAGTGGGGGATGGAAAGGGAGAGAGCTATGAAGAGAGAAAGTGGGAGAGAGAGAGATGGAAAGAGAGATGGAGAGGGGGGGCTGGACAGAGGCAGCATGAATCTGAGTCACAGAAAGAGGGAAGGAATAGAAGGAAGAGAGGAATCTCATCTTGCCTATTCCCTCTTCATCCTGCCTCCTCTAAATCTTACTGGTAACAACACCACACACAGTCTAACTACATAACTTCATAGAGAGAAACAATTACTGGCAACAATGAATCTTTAGAAAACTCCACAATTTCAGCTTCTTCTATTACTTTCGGTAAATGCATCAATTAAGTACAGGCAGGCATGTGGTGAGCAAAATAAATGGCACAAATTTGTCCATGTTCTTCTTCTGGATGTAATCTGTGGGTTGTAATTAGCCAGGGTCACTTTCAATTAACGGTGATTGTGAGATCCAATCTACCACACAGATACTGTAGCTACTTTACACAGCTCAATTAACAGAGATAGGGAGACCATTATGGTCGGCGTTATTGAAAAAGGAAAACACCTTGATTTGATGCGGATCATCATTTGTTTCAATCGTCTGACTTTGAGGCTGATGAAGGTGTAATCAAGCATATTTGTGGTAATTCTTTTCAGATAGCTAATTACTGTTCGGGAGATAGATGGATAGAGAGAGTTGAGTCAGTTCTTTAAAGATACTTCCTGTGCTCAGCTCATTCCATGGTGTCAAGGCTTTGGTGTCCATCTGTATTACTATACTATTGTATTATCTGTGTGTGTACTTTGTGTGTGTGGTGTGTGTGTGTGTGTGTGTGTGCTTGCATGCGCAACTGTGTGTGTGTGAGTGTATACATTGTGTCTGACGTGAGCTGGTATTCCAGGAACTCCAGGGAAAAGTGAGGGAAGAAAGAGTGATGAATGAAGTGAAGAGTCCTGCTGTATTGATTTCATCTTCAGTCTGGGTGTTTCAGCCAGGGAAACAACGTTTACAGTTCTGCTAAGTGCTTTTTAAATTGCCTTCTCCATGCTAAATGAGCAAATTTCATTCGAGGAGGGACACGGAGTCATCAAAACAAGCTATTTTTACATTATTTCGATCAGCTCGGAAATGGACCAATTAGAAGCTAACTCACAGAATATTGCTTTTCTGTCTTTCAAACAAGGTTATAATAGTTTTGGGATTTTATTGGATTTTTATTTCAAGTTTAGTTTCAGTTCGTTTTCACAACGTATTTGCTCGTTTCAATTTATTTTTAGTTGTATAAAACTATTTCTATTTAGTTTTTATATTTTTATGTTCACTTTTAGTGTTCGGGGTGGAAGGCTAGGAGTCATTGATGTTGTATAGTTTTTTGGGATGTCACTACTTTCAACTGGGGGGCAGTAATACATAAGGTGATGGGTTAAATTTAAACGATTCATTCAGTCTCGTTGTGACTTGGATTTAAAAAGAATAGCGCTGAGACTGGAGCAAAAGTAAGGATGAAGGAAACTTTCTCTCGCCCATGTTTACACCAATCCAATGCTTTTTAACTTTAGTAGTACATGTAAGAATCAAGTTAGCTATGTAGCTATTTTTCCCCCTGTTAGCTAGTGATCAGATTATCTATATATTGACAAGATACTGGACTGACCGCTCTAACAATGGGAATAAATGTCCAGAAAGGCAGAAGGCAGGCGGGAGAGGGCAGGATCAGGAGGGGACATTCTAGCCAATGACAGGGCAGATACGCTTGTGAACAACAGGAACAACGCTGATATAACAGTTTTTTTTTCTCAAAGTTGCTGGAATGCCAACTTTCACAGAGTGTACAAAACATTAGGAACACCTTCCTAATATTTAGTTGTTCCCCGTTATGCCCTCAGAACAGCCTCAGTTCGTCGGGGCATGGACTTTACAAGGTGTCGAAAGCGTTCCACTGGGTTTCTGGCCCATTTTGACTCCAATGCTTCCAACAGTTGTGTCAAGTTGGCTGGGAGTGGATCTCTAAATCGTTCCATCTCCTCCCACAGATGCTCAGTTGGATTGAGATCTGGTGACTGGGCAGGCCACTGCAGTAAGCTGAATTCACTGTTATGTTTTCGTTTACTATAACAACCTTGCTCTCAAGACTTCGATTCATGCAGGTCAATGAGATTGTTCCTGACGATTCTATGAGAGGTTGGAAGGTAACAAAGAAGCAGGATGATTCTCAGTGTTATGTGGTGACACTATAATTCTGTGCCAATGTTCTTTCATAACAGGTCCACAACAGTCATACTCCATTAGTTTGATCTCTGGATTGGGCCTGTAAAGAGAACCATGTAGCATCACTCACCCCTCTAGTTTCTGACCCATTTTCTAACATTTAATCCAGCTCTTTTTAGAGCCATGATAAGTACTAGTCTCGTTTGTAGCTGTGTCTCCAATCTCCATTACGCAGAGTACCGCTATAAGCCTAGCAAGCCAGGCCAGGCTATGTAGACACCACTAAACTCTACCCTACTTCTTGCCAGCTAATCCTACCTCCTTGTCCAGCTCTTATTGGCACCACTCATCTAGCTGACTTCTATCCCATTTCTTATCAAGTTAATCCCCCTACCTTTTTGAAACAATGGTCTATCCTTGTTCTGCTTTATTGATATCACACTATTATCAGAACTAATTTCTTTGTGATCACAGGGAGTTGAACACAAACATGAGCAAATTAAACAGGATGGAAAGAGAATCATGCCAGCATGAAATTGGTTGTAAGACCTGTAAAAGCAACTCAAGCATGTTAACAAAGCCCCCACCACACACACATACACACACACACACACACACACACACAACTTTGGGTAGAAACTGACATTTAATCACTGGTTTTCTTATTGAAGAATTGCATATTTTACAAAGGCTATGCGTGTGTGTGTATATATGTTGGTGTATGTGTGTGAGGATGTATGTACAATATACAGTGAGGGAAAAAAGTATTTGATCCCCTGCTGATTTTGTACATTTGCCCACTGACAAAGAAATGATCAGTCTATAATTTTAATAGTAGGTTTATTTGAACAGTGACAGACAGAATAACAACAAAAAAATCCAGAAAAACGCATGTCAAGAATGTTATAAATTGATTTGCATTTTAATGAGGGATACTTTTTCAAATACTTTTTTCCCTCACTGTAAAGAGTTCCTTAGCTGTTGGTTGTTATTGTGCGTGTGCTTTATAAATTCAACTGTGTGTGTATGTCAAATCAAATCAAATTTGATTCGTCACATGCTTCCTTAAACAACAGGTGTAGACTAACAGTGAAATCCTTGCTGACGGGACTTTCCCAACAATGCAGATAGAAAGAAAATAGAGAAATAATAGAAAAGTAAAACGCATAATAATAAAAGTCATAATAATGTGTTTTTGTGTGAACAGAGTGCTCATCCAGCATGAAAGGCTGTTTCTCAGTCAGACCAGAGCAAGTGCCAATCAGGGTTGTAACTAGCTTAGACAGGAAGGGACTTTTCGTAGCAGGTTAGGAGAGCATGTTAGCTAACCCCTTTACTAACCTTAACCTAAGTCTCCTAAACTTATACGTTAATTATCCTAACCTGCTGTGTAAATTCTCTTAACCTGCTACGAAAAGGTAGCAGGTTCCCGAGTGGCGCAGCGGTCTAAGGCACTGCGTCTCAGTGCAAGAGGCGTCACTACAGTCCCTGGTTTGAATCCAGGCTGTATCACATGCGGCCGTGATTGGGAGTCTCATAGGGTGGTGCACAATTGGCCCAGCGTCTTCCGGGTTTGGCCGGGGTAGGCCGTCATTGTAAATAAGAATTTGTTCTTAACTAACTTGCCTAGTTAAATTAAATACTTTTTTTTGAATCACTGGGGGGATGCTAGCTCTGACACTGTGCTGTTAGGGAGGAGAGCAGATCAAGCACAAGGCAACCTCCTCTGACGAAGCGATCTCTCTCGAAGTACAAGAACTCACACATACAGACACACTAATTTACTCATGCATAGACAGACACACGGGCCAGGAATGATACATACACACACATGCATACATATTCAACCAACTCCAATACCTGCTCAAGCCCCACACCCCCTCTCTACCCCCCCTCCACCTCCTATCTCTACACACACTTTCTCCCCCATTCCTCCCCTACACCCATGCACGCACACACAGACACAGACAGGTATTTTTGGGGGCCTCTGCCAGGGATCCAGGGAAAGTAGGGTGTGGTAGCTGAACACAAGGGACTACTCTGTTTAACTGGAAACACCCTTGTCCTGATATGACCCTGTCCCCTACGTACACAAACACACGCGCACACACACACACACACAGTGACACTACTCTCCACACTCCACCCACTAGCAAACAGTCAATGAGTCATTCCTCATGAAACCCAGACAAAAAAATACCATGATTTTGGGGATTTTCATGAAATGTAATCCATAGAATAGGCTTTGGAGAAAGGATTGTTGACATATATTTGACATTTGTTTCTAAAAGCATAATTGAGAAATAATTTCTTAGTTTACATATTTATGATGTTTTGGCCTTACTCAGGCCTCCTTTAAGCAAAGATTTATGTCATATGAAGCTTTACCGTTTGCTCTGTAATATGAGTAGTATTTTGATTTCAATACAAAATATATATATATATATATATATATATATATATATATATATATATATGTATATATATGTATATGTATTGACAAATATAAACATGAATATTGAACATAAAATACACTACAGGAATATCAAAGTTCCAAAGTGGGATCTCTGCTAGTTTTAAAGTTATGGCCCGTTTTTTGAGAAATTGGTATAGTAGGCAATGTACAGTAACCAATCACAGCCTTTCTTTTACTTATATCATTGCACATCCTGCAAATCACCAGTAGATGGCAACTATTTTGAATCCATTTTCACATTCACTGTTGGTAATGCTTACAAATTGGATCATAACTCTAAAACTGGCAGAGATCCCACTCTGGAACATGTATATTCCGATATAATATATTATGTTCAACAATATATGGGAACATTTGCCAAATATAAAAGTCAATATTCATGTTCATATTTTTCAATATTCATAAATGTATGTAAACAAAAAGTTATTGAAATCCAAAATACTACTCATATTACAGACTAAGCAGTAAAGCTTCATATGACACCAATGTTTGCTTTGTAACACCTTCAGATGAAACACTATGGAGTCTTAAAGGAGGCAATTATTTCTCAATAATGCTTTTAGATAAAAATGTAGAATATATGTCAACAATCCTTCCTTCAAATGCTTATTTTATGAATGACATTTTGTGAAAATCCCTCAAATAATAGTATTTTTATGTCTGGGTTTCGTGAGGAATCACTCCAATGACTCTCAATGTCTGTGTGTGTGCACTGCATTTTCTTGCCTGTTAGTACAAGCCTACCAGAGTGCATTTCTGTGGCTGTGATGGCCTCATCACCTTATTACATTTCCCAATCATGACATCACAGGGTACTTACCAGGACACAATGTATTTAGAAAGAACACACACATACAAGTAACTGCCACAATAAAGGAAACGACAAGTTAATGTGTTTTAATAGGGCGATGGGCCACCACAAGCCAGAACACCTTCAGTGCGCCTTGGCATAGATATATCGTCTGAAACTCTATTGGAGGGATGTGACACCATTCTTTCACAAGAAATTCCACAATTTGTTTTCATTTTTTATTATTATGTTTTTTTTATTATTGAATTTTAAAACATGCAATCTACCTGCAGTGAAGCTGCTCAACATTTACATTACATTCAGTCATCTAGCAGACACTCCCATCCAGAGGGACCCACAGGACCAAAAAGGGTCAAGCACCCCCCAAGGGCACAAGGACAGATTCTCCACCCAGGCGAAACGGGGACCCGAACCAGCAACCTCTCGCCCCAAGCTCCCAACCGTCAGGCCATCAACCATCCAAGAATCCCCCCCACCCCCACCCAAGCCACCGTCCCCCTTCAACCCAACCATAACCCACCACCGACCCAGTGTACCAACAAACAGAACAAAAGAGAAAAAATACAAAAATAAAGGAAAACAGCAAAAAACAACAATAGACATCAAGGACAACAAAAATCAAAACAGCAAGGCCTACTTATGCGTTTGTGTGCATGTGTGGCACTATTTATATGTGTGTGTGTGTGTGTGTGTGTGTGTGTGTGTGTGTGCGCGCGTTTGAATGCGAGTGTGTGTGTATGCATGTGTACGCGCGCGTACAATTTGGTTTTGTTGATGGTGGGGGAAAACACTGTCTCAGGTGTCGCTCCTGAATCTCCCATCATTTTTCTATTGGGTTGAGATATGGTGACTGAGACGGCCATGGCATATGGTTTACATCATTTTCATGCTCGTCAAACCATTCAGTGACGACTCGTGCCCTGTGGATGGGGGTATTGTCATGGTAGCCAAAATAAAGGCCCGCAAAGCATTTTTATACATGACGGGATGTTAATTGCTTAATTAACGCCGGAACCACACCTGTGTGGAAGCACCTGCTTTCAATATACTTTGTATCCCTCGTTTACTCGTGTTTCCATTATTTTGGCAGTTACCTGTATACATGCACACACACTGCAAGCACGCACATGTGCATACGGTATACATAAACCTAGAGATTCTTTCGGTTTGTAACGTTTGATTCTATTAAGCTGCTTTTACATATATTTTTCTGAGCAGGATCAATGTGTGGTTGTGTGTATACATTTTGTATTTATCACATACGCACATTACCAGGATATACTCTCTTGGATCTCCTGGCTCAGCGCATTGTGGGTGCCAAGCTGATTGGTGGACCAATGGGGGGTGGAGGAGATGGTTGTGTGGGGGATCAACGGGACCCCCAGTCTGTTTCCAGGCAACAGAGCCCTTCTCTCCTCCAGTCTCCTCGAATCTCCTGTTTTTAAGCCGAGCTGAGGAGCAGTGTGAGGGTGACTCACAGGAGAGAGAGAGAGATTTGTTGATGGTGGGGGAGCAGATATGGAGCTGTTTTTACCAGTTTAGTAAGAATGCAAATGAGAATGTGATTGTCTTGTGACAGTCGTGCTAACATTGAGAACAGTTCACAGACCATAGCAGAGAGATGTCACCTGAAGAGCTGATAGCTTGTGTGTTAGCAACTGATTTGTAAACCACTGTCTACAACTTTATGAATTTCATATCATGTTAAACTATAACTTCTCTCTACAATAACTACTTTTTGCTTGCTTACTGTTTTCTCTCCGTCTGTCTTTCACCCACTCTAACAGATAGACATTGTTACAATAAGCTAACTATCTTCAGAAAAGTCACCTCTCATCTCTCTCCCTCTTTCCCATTCTCCATCTCTTTCCCTCCTCCTCCCTCTCTCTTTCTTCCTCTCTCTTTCTTCTCTCGCTCTCTAACTCTCTCTCTCTCTTCTCGCTCTCTCCATCTCCCTCTGTAGTCTCTTGCACTATCATGCTTGTAGTCTAGCAGTCCCCAGGAGTGTGTTTTCCGCTGCTGTGTCATGTCACACGCGTGTTTGGACATGTCAGCGAGGCGTGTTTGCACTCAGCTGCTCAGTGGTGGGCTGGGGTGAGAGTGAGGGCAGTGGGGAGGACAGGGGCAGAGATGGGTTGGGCTGAGGACTGAGGTCAGGGGAGTGGACAGGGCCATGAGAGGAGGGGAGTACATGGGCAGGGGTAGGCTGGGATGAGGACTGAGGGCAGGGGGGAGGACATGAGCAGGAAAGTGGTATGGGGAAGGGCCTCCCTGGTGGCATTGGTGGTAGGTTATCTCTGTGACCCAAAGTGGCTGTGATGGTGTAGTAGACTGACGGCCATATCTCACCATAACAGTCTCTGACAATCAGTATCTACTTTCCCCTGATACAAAATGAATCCATATACAGTGCATTCGGAAGCTATTCAGACCCCTTCACTTTTTCCACATTTTGTTACGTCACAGCCTTATTCTAAAACGGATTAAATTGTTATTTTTTTCTCATCAATCTACAGTCGTGGCCAAAAGTTTTGAGAATGACACAAATATTAATTTTCACAGTCTGCTGCCTCAGTTTGTATGATGGCAATTTGCATATACTCCAGAATGTTATGAAGAGTGATCAGTTGAATTGCAATTAATTGCAAAGTCCCTCTTTGCCATGCAAATGAACTGAATCACCAAAAAAACATTTCCACTGCATTTCAGCCCTGCCACAAAAGGACCAGCTGACATCATGTCAGTGATTCTCTCATTAACACAGGTGTGAGTGTTGACGAGGACAAGGCTGGAGATCACTCTGTCATGCTGATTGAGTTCGAATAACAAACTAGAAGCTTCAAAAGGAGGGTGGTGCTTGGAATCATTGTTCTTCCTCTGTCAACCATGGTTACCTGCAAGGAAACACGTGCCGTCATCATTGCTTTGCACAAAAAGGGCTTCACAAGCAAGGATATTGCTGCCAGTAAGATTGCACCTAAATCAACCATTTATCGGATCATCAAGAACTTCAAGGAGAGCGGTTCAATTGTTGTGAAGAAGGCTTCAGGGCGCCCAAGAAAGTCCAGCAAGCGCCAGGACCGTCTCCTAAAGTTGATTCAGCTGCGGGATCGGGGGACCACTAGTACAGAGCTTGCTCAGGAATGGCAGCAGGCAGGTGTGAGTGCATCTGCACGCACAGTGAGGCGAAGACTTTTGGAGGATGGCCTGGTGTCAAGAAGGGCAGCAAAGAAGCCACTTCTCTCCAGGAAAAACATCAGGTACAGACAGATATTCTGCAAAAGGTACAGGGATTGGACTGCTGAGGACTGGGGTAAAGTCATTTTCTCTGATGAATCCCCTTTCCGATTGTTTGGGGCATCCGGAAAAAAGCTTGTCCGGAGAAGACAAGGTGAGTGCTACCATCAGTCCTGTGTCATGCCAACAGTAAAGCCTCCTGAGACCATTCATGTGTGGGGTTGCTTCTCAGCCAAGGGAATGGGCTCACTCACAATTTTGCCTAAGAACACAGCCATGAATAAAGAATGGAACCAACACATCCTCCGAGAGCAACTTCTCCCAACTATCCAGGAACAGTTTGGTGACGAACAATGCCTTTTCCAGCATGATGGAGCACCTTGCCATAAGGCAAAAGTGATAACTAAGTGGCTCGGGGAACAAAACATTGATATTTTGTGTCCATGGCCAGGAAACTCCCCAGACCTTAATCCCATTGAGAACTTGTGGTCAATCCTCAAGAGGCCGGTGGACAAACAAAAACCCACAAATTCTGACAAACTCCAAGCATTGATTATGCAAGAATGGGCTGCCATCAGTCAGGATGTGGTCCAGTAGTTAATTGACAGCATGCCAGGGCGGATTGCAGAGGTCTTGAAAAAGAATGTTCTACACTGCCAATATTGACTCTTTGCATCAACTTCATGTAATTGTCAATAAAAGCCTTTGACACTTGTAAATGCTTGTAATTATACTTCAGTATTCCATAGTAACATCTGACAAAAATATCTAAAGACACTGAAGCAGCAAGCTTTGGGAAAATTAATATTTGTGTCATTCTCAAAACTTTTGGCCACGACTGTACACACTATACCCCGTAATGACAATGCAAACCAGGTTTTTAAAATTATTTGCAAATGTATTACAAGTAAAAAAAAATGAAAAATTACATTTACAGAAGTATTCAGACCCTTTACTCAATATACTGTTGAAGCAGCTTTGGCAGCTTTCTTCCATTCTTCTCTGCAGATCCTCTCAAGCTCTGTCAGGTTGGATGGGGAGCGTTGCTGCACAACTATTTTCAGGTCTTTCCAGAGATGTCTGATTGTTTTCAAGTCCGAGCTCTGGCTGGGCCACTCAAGGACATTCAGAGACTTTTCCCGAAGCCACTCCTGCGTTGTCTTGGCTGTGTGCTTAAGGTCATTGTCCTGTTGGAAGGTGAATCTTCGCCCCAGTTTTGAGGTCCTGAGCGGTCTGGAACAGGTTTTCATCAAGGATCTCTCTATACTTTGCTCCGTTCATCTTTCCCTCGATCCTGACTAGTCTCCCAGTCCTTGCCGTTGAAAAACATCCCCACATCATGATGCTGCCACCACCATGCTTCACCGTAGGGATAGCATTGGCCAGGTGTTGAGCGGTGCCTGGTTTCCTCCAGATGTGACGCTTGGCATTCAGGCCAAGGAGTTCGATCTTTGTTTCATCACGCCAGATAATCTTCTTTGTCATATTCTGAGAGTCCTTTAGGTGCCTTTTGGCAAAGTCCACGAGGGCTGTCCTCGTGGAGGACCTTATTTGGGGGCTCCCGAGTGGCACAGCGGTCTAAGGCACTGCATCGCAGTGCTAGAGGCGTCACTACAGACCTGGGTTTGATCCCGGGCTGTATCACAACCGGCCATGATCGGGAGTCCCATAGGGCAGCGCACAATTGGCCCAGCGTCATCCTGGTTAGGGTTTGACCGGGGTAGGCCATCATTGTAAATAAGAATTTGTTCTTAACTGACTTGCCTAGTAAAATAATGGTTAAATAACAGTAAATAAAAATAGACAGGCCTTTCCAAATAATGTCCAATCAATTGAATTTACCGCAGGTGTACTCCAAGTTGTAGAAACATCTCAAGGATGATCAATGGAAACAGGATGCACCTGAGCTCAATTTTGAGTCTCATAGGAAAGTGTCTGAATACTTTTGTAAATAAGGTATTTCTGAAAACCTGTTTGCGCTTTGTCGTTATGGGGTATTGTGTGTAGATTGATGAGGAAAAACATTTATTTAATCCATTTCAGAATAAGGCTGTAACGTAACAAAATGTGGAAAAAGTGAAGGGATCTGAATACTTTCCGAATGCACTGTATCATAGTACCACAGAATCCACCCAGGACAGTGTCTTTCATCCATCTGAAAATATTTGATATTGACTCCACCTCACTAGGACTTTAATCTCTTCCCCTCTGTGCTCAGTCTAAATCTCTTATCTCCTCTTTGCGTTGGAAGACCAGGTCAGATTGTGGAAGAGTAGTGCAGTTCAGTGCAGCTCCTAGCCCTTTGTGGCTATCATTTACACTCAAATAAATCTCTGGATGGGTGTATCTGACGCAGCATCTGCCCACAGACCTACCTCTCGTATTATAGTGTGTGTGTGTGTGTGTGTTATACTGCTAAGGCTTTATGGCTGAGAGATGTTTACGATGGCTGATAATGACATCGGTGATAAAAGGAATGCAGTCAGTTAGGGTCCTAGCTACTGCTGATGCTGATGTAGACCCACCTTCAATTACCTGAGTGAGAGAGCAGGTACAGTACAGGTACAGTATATCAACATTGTCCTGTGATGGAATAGTACAGGGGCTGTTTGGGTTATTGTGCTGGAGAGGAGTGTGACTAAGGTGACCACATGTCCCGGATTGTGCCGGACAGTCCTGCATTTAATAAAAAATTAACTTTTTATTAATATTTTGTATTTATTTATTTATTTCAGTCAGACTTCATATTCATTTGATGAGAATTGACATTCCAACCGGTCTCTTTAGCAGTCACGTTACACTTATGACAAGAT
Source organism: Salmo trutta (assembly GCF_901001165.1). NCBI lineage: Eukaryota > Metazoa > Chordata > Actinopteri > Salmoniformes > Salmonidae > Salmo > Salmo trutta. The sequence continues at coordinate 13,594,848 of NC_042983.1, read as the reverse complement.
ATACACTGAGTGTACAAAACATTAGGAACACCTGCTCCATGTCTATGTGCCATTCAGAGGGTGAATGGGCAAGACAAAAGATTTAAGTGCCGGGGTATGGTACTAGGTGCCAGGCGGACCGGTTTGAGTGTGTCAAGAACTGCAATGCTGCTGGGTTTTTCATACTCAACCTTTTCCTGTGTGTATCAGGTATGGTCCACCACCTAAAGGACATCCAGCCAACTTGACATAACTGTGGGAAGCATTGGAGTCAACATGGGCCAGCATCCCTGTGGAACACTTTCAACACCTTGTAGAGTCCATTCCCCAACGAATTGAGGCTGTTCTGAGGGCTAAAGGGGGTGCAATCCAATATTAAGAAGGTGTTCCTAATATTTTGTACACTCAATGTATATCATAAGGATGTGGTACTGGTGATGTTAAAGGCTCAATGCAGCCATTTTTTATCTCAATGTCAAATTATTTCTGGGTAACAATTAAGTACCTGACTGTGATTGATTGTTTTCAGTCTAAATGCAATTTCTCAAGCAAAACATTTTTCTAGAACTGTCTGGGAGTGGTCTGAGTGGGGAGGGGAAAACTGAAAACTAGCTGTTATTGGCAGAAAGGTTTGGAACTCTTTCTTATTGGTCTATTAACAAATGTACAGTCTGGTGATGTCACCAGGCAGCCCAAAACTCCATCCCACCAAAACAGGCTGAAATTTCGGGCATTTTCACAATTGCACAGTATTATTCAAACCTCATAGTGGGAAAATGTACACTATATATACAAAAGTATGTGGACAAACTTCAAATTAGTGAATTCCGCTATTTCAGCTGACAGGTGTATAAAATCGAGTGCACAGCCATGTAATCTCCATAGACAAACATTGGCAATAGAATGGCCTTACTGAAGAGCTCAGTGACTTTCAACATGGCACCGTAATAGGATGCCACCTTTCCAACAAATCAGTTTGTCAAATTTTTGCCCTGCTAGAGCTGCCCCAGTCAACTGTAAGTGCTGTTATTGTGAAGTGGAAACATCTAGGAGCAATAATGGCTCAAACGCAAAGAGGTAGGCCCCACAAGCTCACAGAACCGGACTGTCAAGTCCTGAAGCGTGTAGCGTGTAAAAATCGTCTGTCCTCGGTTGCTACGCTCACTACAGAGTTCGAAACTGCCTCTGTAAGCAACGTCAGCACAATAAATGTTCGTCGGGAGCTTCGTGAATTGGGTTTCCATGGCCGAACAGCAGCACACAAGCCTAAGATTACCATGCGCAATGTCAATCTTCAGCTGGAGTGGTGTAAAGCTAGCCGCCATTAGACTCTGGAGCAATGGAAATGCGTTCTCTGGCGTGATGAATCACGCATCAACATCTGGTAGTCCGACAGACAAATCTGGGTTTTGCGGATGGCAGGAGAACCCTACCTGCCCGAATGCATAGTGTAAAGTTTGGTGTAGGAGGAATAATGATCTGGGGTTGTTTTTAATGTTTTTAATTAGTGTACAATGACATACTAGATAATTCTGTGCTTCCAACTTTGTGGCAACCGTTTGGGGAAGCCCCTTTCCTGTTTCAGCATGACAATTCCCCCGTGCACAAAGTGAGGTCCATACAGAAATAGTTTGTCGAGATCGGTGTGGAAGAACTTGACTGGCCTGCACAGAGCCCTGACCTCAACCCTATTAAACATCTTCGGGATGAATTGGAACGCCAACTGTGAGCCAGGCCTAATCGCCCAACATCAGTGCCCAACCTCACTAATACTCTTGTGGCTGAATGGAAGCAAGTCCCGCAGCAATAATCCAACATCTAGTGGAAAGCCTTCCAGAAGAGTGAAGGCTGTTATAGCAGCAAAGGAGGGACCAACTCCATATTAATGCCGATTGTTTTGGAATTAGATGTTCGACGAGTAGGTGTCCACATACCTTTTGGTCATGTAGTGCATATAAAACACAGGGTAATCACGTTTTTGACTGCACTGGGCCTTTAAACATTTCTCCAATCATTGTTGAGATCTGATATTGGTTGTTTCACCAATTCAGTGCCTCTTGAGAAGTGTAACTTGGTATAAAAAAAGGTCATAAAGACCACATATTCAATTTCATAAAAAGCTAAATGTTTCCCATCTCGAGGTTAAATAAGAAAAGTGCCTATTAAGTTCCAAATCTCCTTGTGACAGGGGGAATGGAAACTTGTTGTGTGCAGCAGGGAGTGGCAATTGAATGCAAGTTTCATAAAAAAAAAAAGAATATTGCTAAAACATTTCTAGCCTGTCTATCTATGGGTAACAGGGTTGACGTGTTATGCTCCACCCGCTCAGTTTTCTGCCATAAAACACCAGAAAATGGCCAAAAAGATTAGGACCAGCTCACCTGCTTTTTCACTATGAATTGTCTATTAGATGTTCAATGCACTTTAGCAAGCCTTTATTCATATTAAAAATCGGATTTATTGAATTCTCCATGCGGTCTATATTAAAGGGCACGTCATTTAATATAACAGGCTTTTAAAGTGCAATATTGGTGCACAATTTCTACTTAAAATAAGAGGGACGCAAAAGGAACTATTTACGTGGAACGAACATGCTACTTCACTTAATCCCGTTTTAAAAGTCTCCCTTCCTAACTCTTTTACATTCCCTGAGACCAACCAGAAATGTTTCCTTGGCCAAATAGTCCCAGATATTGCAGGACATTTTTGAATGTACCGCAAAATCATCCCAATGTCTTGCATTTTGGTATTTTAAAATGTGGTCACCCTGTGTGATACTAGTGAAGAGAGGAGAGATGGGGGAGGAGACAGGGAATGTAACAAAAGAGGGAGATATGGCAAGAGAGGGAGAGACAGAGAGGGTGGATGAATTGAATAAGAAGGAACTATAAAAAAGAGTGAGAGGTAGATTGAGAGACTGATTAGGATTCACAGTCAGAGAAAGAGGTTATAATCTCACTACCTATTTCCCATGCACCCAGCCAGGCCATCTCTCTCTGTTTTCCTAATGCCGGGATAGATAAGAGAGAAGTTATTTAACTGAAGGGTTCTCTGTGGTCTGTCTGTGTGGACGTGCACCCTGAATGTGATAAATATTTACTCCTTTCCTGAGTTTGAGCCGGATATTTTGGCTAAACAGCAGAGATCTGAGAGGAGCATGTGAACTCTTATTTCCATCTCAACATGTTTGTGTTTCCCACTGCCTGTTATGGCACAGGACAGGACACATACACAAATCAAATTGTATTCGTCACATGCTTCGTAAACAACAGTGAAATGCTTACTTCTCAACAATGCAGAGAGAAAGAAAATAGAGAAATAATAGAAAATTAATAGCACGTAATAATAAAAGTAATAATAAATACACAATGAGTAACAATAACTTGGGGTTCCAATATCTAGTCGATGTGCAGGTGTACGAGGTAATTGAGGTAGATACAGTGGCTTCAGAAAGTATTTATACTGCTCAACCTATTCCACATTTTGTTGTGTTACAGTCTGAATTCAAAATGTATTAAATATAAACTACCGTTCAAAAGTTTGGGGTCACTTAGACATTTTCTTGTTTTTAAAAGAAAAGCAAACATTTTTGGTCCATTAAAATAACATCAAGTTGATCAGAGGTACAGTGTAGACATTGTTAATGTTGTAAATTACTATTGTAGCTGGAAACGGATGATTTAAAAAAAAAATGGAATATCTACATAGGCTTACAGAGGCCCATTATCAGCAACTATCACTCCTGTGTTCCAATGGAACATTGTGTTAGCTAATCCAAGTTTATAATTTTAAAAGGCTAATTGATCATTAGAAAACCCTTTTGCAATTATGTTAACACAGCTGAAAACTGTTATTCTGATTAAATAAGCAATAAAACTGGCCTTCTTTAGCATAGTTGAGTATCTGGAGCATCAGCATTTGAGGGTTCGATTACAGGCTCAAAATGGCTACAAAAAATAATTTTCTTCAGAAACTCGTCAGTTGTGCACCGGGGCCTCCCACTCCTCTTTCTATTCTGGTTAGAGCCAGTTTGCGCTGTTTTGTGAAGGGAGTAGTACACAGTGTTGTACAATATCTTCAGTTTCTTGGCAATTTCTCGCATGAAATAGCCTTAATTTTTCAGAACAAGTTTTAGAAGAAAGTACTTTGTTTCTAGCCATTTGTGGACACCTAGCCATTTGTTTCTAGCCAGTGATGTATTGGGCCGTAAGCACTAGCGACTTATGGTCGGATGCCAAGCAGTTGCCATACCAGGCGGTGATGCAACTGTTCAAGATGCACTCGATGGTGCTGCTGTAGAACTTTTTGATGATCTGGGGACCCATGGCAAATCTTTTCAGTCTCCTGAGGGGGAAAAGCCATTGTCGCTCCCTCTTCACGACTGTCTTGGTGTGTTTGGACCATGATAGTTTGTTGGTGATGTGGACACAAAGGAACTTCAAACTCTCAACCCACTCCACTACAGCCCAGGGATCGTGCTCAGCCCTCCTTTTCCTGTAGTCCACGATCAGCTCCTTTGTCTTGCTCACATTGAGGGAGAGATTGTTGTCTCTGACCTCCTCCCTATAGGCTGTTGCATCGTTGTCGGTGATCAGGCCTACCACTTGTGTAGTCAGCAAACTTAATGATGGTGTTGGAGTCGTGCTTAGCCACACAGTCGTGGCTGAACAGGGAGTGCAAGTCAGGGGGGCAGTATTTTCACGTCCGGATGAAAAGCGTGCTCAAAGTAAACTGCCTGCTATTCAGGCCCAGAAGCTAGGATATGCATATAAATTGGTAGATTTGGATAGAACACACTCTAAAGTTTATAAAACTGTTAAAATAATGTCTGTGAGTATAACAGTACTTATTTGGCAGGCGAAACCCGAGGACAAACCATCCAGGAATTGTTTTTTGTTGAGTTCACTGTGTTTTCAATTAGTTTCTATGGGAACCTAGATTTCTGTGCCACTTGGTTGCAGTTCCTATTGCTTCCACTAGATGTCAACAGTCTTTAGAAATTGGTTGATGTTTTTCTTTAGAGAAATTAAGAAGTACGGCTATTCAGAACGAGGGTCCAGCCTAGTGCACTCTAATGTTTTGGTGTGCGCAACCTGGAATGCGCTTCACTTTGTTTTTGTCCGGTATTGAACACAGTTTATCCCGTCTTAAATTTGATTGATTATTTACGTTTTAAAATACCTAAAGTTGGATTAGGAAAGTGTTTGAAATGTTTGGAACAAGTTTACAGGTAACTTATTAGATATTTTGTAGTCATGTTGGGCAAGTTGGCACCGGTGTTTTTCTGAATCAAACGCGCCAAATAAATGGACATTTTGGAGATATAACGACAGAATTAATCAAACAAAAGGACCATTTTGGATGTTTATGGGACATATTGGAGTAACAACAGAAGAAGTTCTTCAAAGATAAGGCATGAATTATATCGTTATTTCTGAGTTTTGTGTCGCGCCTGGCGGGTTGAAATATGATTGTCATGTGTTTGTTTGATGGTGTGCTGTCCTCAGATAATCGCATGGTTTGCTTTCGCCATAAAGCCTTTTTAAAATCTGACAGGGTGGCTAGATTAACATGAAGTTAAGCTTTAATTTGGTGTATTGCACTTGTGAATGTATGAAAGTTAAATATTTCTAATAATTTTGTGGGAATTTTGCGCTCTGCAATTTCACCGGATGTTGTCAAAACGTTCCGCTAGCGGAACCCCTAGCCATAACAGGTTTTAAGAACAAATTCTTATTTACAATGACAGCCTAGGAACAGTGGGTTAACTGCCTTGTTCAGGGGCAGAACGACAGATTTTTACCTTGTCAGCTCAGGGATTCGATCTAGCATCCTTTCGGTTACTGGCCCAACGCTCTAACCACTAGGCTACCTGCCGAGCACGCACCTCTGAGGGGCCCCCTTGTTGAGGATCAGCGTGGCAGATGTTGTTGCCTACCCTTACCACCTGGGATCGGCCCGTCAGGAATCCAGGATCCAGTTGCAGAGGGAGGTGTTTAGTCCCAGGGTTCTTAGCTTAGTGATGAGCTTGGAGGGCATTATGGTGTTGAACGTTGAGCTGTAGTCAATGAACAGCACTCTCACATAGGCATTCCTCTGGTCCAGGTAGGAGAGAGCAGTGTGGATTTCAATAGAGGTTGCGTCATCTGTGGATCTGTTGGGGCGGTATGTGAATTGGAGTTGGTCCAGGGTGTCTGGGATGATGGTGTTGTTGTGAGCCATGACCGGCACGCGCACACACAGATATGCCTCAGGCAGTGATGGGAGTAGGGCTGTTGCGGATATCTTATTACCGCCACAACGGCGATCTTGAGTCATGAAGGCAGACAAATTCCACCTGACAGTTTAGTCACGGTAATTAGGCTTCTGCAAGCACATCTTTGAGACAACTAAATGATGTGCTACATGAAAATATTGTCTCATTTACATTGTGTAATTTTAACTAGCCCCGGAGATGGGCTATCCAAAGTCAATCCAACTTTGCCACGGTCTCACACCAGCCGGCTGAAGTTAATGGCCAAAATAATTAAAGTAACTCTTCCCACCTGTGAAAACACAAGAGACACCCACATCAAACCGCACCCCAAAACCAACTCACGTTTCAATTCAGTCATCATGACAACTAGCATTTCTTAATGAACCAAATCTAAAACGAGGTCAAATCAGGAAGTGCAGTCGCCCTATAAACCTTTCTGCCTTGAAATTGAAAAGTGAGTTGGGCAGTGAGCGAGCGCTGGCTCAGGAGTGAATAGTGAAGCGTGCTGAAATGTCTCTGGTCGCCATGGGAGACGTTGAATAATGCATGGTGAATAATGCATGGTAAAAGCAAAGGAATTTGCTCATCTCTCAGACTAGCACAACCGGCCTTTTCTCTCCTGGCTTAGTCTTAACGTTTGGTTTCCACCACTACTGGTTTCCATTCTCAGTACAGTTCTAGGGAACGGCCCCAACCACACACACGCATGTGCATGTTCCCACACACGCCATTAGTCTACAGAGTAATTACCAAATAGTAACTTGATACTCTTATTTACACCAAGTTGTTTTCCTCAACCAAATCAATTCAGACCCGCCAAACCCAGATGTGCATCTGTGTGTGTGTTTCATGCAGAGGGGCATCTTTTCTCCATTTCCTCTTCTCTCATTCAGGAAGTAGACTAATGGCATTTGAGAGGATGGAGGGGGTGAAGAAGAAAGGTGGGGGTCGAGGGCACAGGAGAGAGGGAGGGAGCTGTTAGTGAGTTCCTTCCTGTGCTGTGTCATTTGTATTTCCTGTGGTAATGGTGACCTTGAGACCAGTAAGACCCCCCCCCCCCCACCACCACACACACACACACACACACAGGGTGAGGCAGGTTAGAGTGAGACAGAGTTAGGTAGTATAGAAGAAGAGCAAGGCAGAGTGAGACAGTTTGGCTGTTTGAGCCAGTGTTGAGTCAGACAGAGTGATCCAGACAGTGAGACAGAGACTACAGTGTGTTGGGATTCCACTCACGTCTATCCGAGTCTCTTTATTCTCTTCTGTAATCAGCTGACATGAGTTCTTCCCTCCCAGTGTTGGAACACACCTGAGGAACACCACTCTCCCCTGACACACACACACACTTGGAGACACACAAAGAATGCAGGTGCACAGAACAGTGCTACTATAGGAATTAATAGAAAAATATAGAAATGAATAGCTATAGATGAATAAGTAATGAGAAGGATAGAGATAAAAAAAAGTTTGATAAAACTGTACAGTAGATAGATACAGTATATGTCAAAGGGTGGAGAATTGACAAGTTGTTTGGAATCTGGGTTGAGCAGGCAGCGTGAAGTAGAGGCAGACCACAAAGGAACAGTTTTAAACATGCATTTTTAGGCCGTGGCTTCGTACTTTTCACCCCCACGCCTCTCCGGAAACCTCTTTCTTAAAGCTAAGGATTCGGATTACGTTCTGCGCATGTGTTATTTTTACACACATATTCATTTTTCTAACATAGCTGCTGCTCACACTCCCCCTCCCTTCACGTTTCGCGCTTTACTCACCCTCTTCTGAACCATAATGATGTAGCCTATCTCTGCCTCACATTTCTGAACAGCTGGAGAAAAAAAACCTGCGGCGATTTGACCGACCATTCCAAAACATATATATTATGAAGGTTAAAACGGTCTCTGTCCGTCTGTTGAAACGTATATCGCAGTTGTACAAGCAGGACGCAGTCCCTACTCATTGTACACATTTTGTGTGATGATGTAGGCTAATCTTTATAGTTGCTGCCATATCGTAGTTTCATTAAAAAGAACACTATTTGGCTGACTGCCTCCTGCACAGCTTAGCCAATGTTTGCAATGATGATGAAGAAAACAAAACATTTAATCGCTAATTAGGGTTGGGCAGCTAAACGTTCTAGGCAGCTAGCTGAGCGGTGCCATAGTTTTGCCATATATCCTGATATCGTGGTGAGAGTAAATAGCTGCATGTAACTTATTAGCTAAGAAGAACATGAAATCGCTAGACTGCCTCTTTGTGACGTGCTTATGTTTGCAATACTGACAACCTAAGTTTGTACGATCACATCAATAATGTATTTTGTGTACAACATTTAAATAGCTGCATGTAGCCTACTCCCCTCCTGAAAAAAAGAACATGACATCACGCTCTTGCTTACTGAGACATGGAATGTAATAGACAGTTCGAACAGTTTTGCGTACAACATGAAGTTTGTAGGCTACCCCAGTCACCATACATATGCGATGGAAGGAATGGGGAGAGCACAGCAGCTACGTAGGCCGCAGAGTGGACACACGGCTACGTACAACAACAACAAAAAGAATCCTGCACAGAAAGATCCATATTTCTTTCCTGGGCAAATTGGGATACAGAAACTGTGTCCATAGCCACTCCATCATTTTTAAGGCATGGTTCTCAATAAAACGTGGCAATCAAGTTCCAAACATCAATCGATTTCCACAGTTAAGTTCTCATACTTTGCTTTCACTTTTATCAGTTCCTCCATTTCCATTCCATTTTTACTTTAAACATCATGCTAATTAAAATCAAAAACATACAAGCAATACAGAAAACAAAAAGGGGCACAAGAACTGGTGCAGTCCAGCAGGCAGGTGTTCATTTTCTCTATTATACAACTCAACACAAACTTCATTTGCTTTCACCAAACATAGTTGCACAAAGGCTCCTCCGTGAATCCAGACTGCATCACCTACTGTGGGCTGCTGTCTAGAACAAGAAAAGAAAGGGATTTAAATACGCACATCCGAAATCATCAATTAGCCAGTGGGAGCTCTTGGTTCACAACAAGTGCAATTAGTCACAACTGTGACATACGGTATATACAGTGCCTTCAGAAAGTATTCCTACCCCTTGACTTATTCCACATTTTCTTGTGTTACAGCCTGAATTCAAAATGGATTACATATATTTTCTCACCCATCTACACACAATACCTCCATAATGACAAAGTAAAAAAACAGGTTTTTCAAAAGTTTTGCAAATGTATTGAAAATTAAATACAGAAATATCTAATTTCTCAAGTATTCACACACCTTTGCTATGACATTGAGCTCAGGTTAATCCAATTTACTTTGATCATCCTTGAGACGTCACTACAACTTGATTGGAGTCCACCTGTGGCCAATTCAAAAATATGGAACTACTCAGACTCTGCCTAGAGCTGTCCGTCTGACCAAACTGAGTAACCGGGCAAGAAGGACCATGGGTCAGGAAGGTGACCAAGAACCCAATGACCACTCTGACAGAACTACAGTTTCTTGGCTGAGATGGGATAACTTGCCAGAAGTACAACAATCTCTATAGCACTTCACCAATCCGGGCGTTTTGGGAGATTGGCCAGACAGAAACCACTCGTGAGAAAAAGGCACATGTCAGCACGCCTGGAGTTTGCATAAGGCAAAATATTCTGTGGTCTAATGAGACAAACATTTAGCTCTTTGTCCTAAAAGCGCAAATCATTGATGAGAACCTGCTTCAGAGTGCAAATGACCTTAGACTGGGGCAAAGATTTACATTCCAACAGGACAATGATCCCCAAGCATACAGTCAAAGCAACACTGAAATGGCTTCAGAACAAGAACGTGAAAGCCCAGCCAAATACATTTGTAAAAATGTCTAAAATCATGTTTTCACTTTGTCATTATGGGGTATTGTGTGTAGATTGGTGAGAAAATAAATACATGTAATACATTTTTAATTCAGGCTGTAAGGCAACAAAATGTGGAATAAGTCAAGGGGTATGAGTACTTTCTGAAGGCACTATATACAGTGCATTCAGGAAAGGATTCAGACCTCTTGACTTTTTCCACATTTTGTTACACTACAGCCTTATTCTAAAATGTATTATATCGTTTTTTTCCCTCATCAATCTACACACAATACCCCATAATTTTTAATTTTACCTTTATTTAACTAGGCAAGTCAGTTAAGAACCAATTCTTATTTTCAATGACGGCCTAGGAACAGTGTTCAGTGTTCGGCCTACCTTGTTCAGGGGCAGAACGACAGATTTGTACCTTGTCAGCTCGGGGATTCGATCTTACAACCTTTACGGTTACTAGTCCAACGCTCTGACCACTAGGCTACCCTGCCGCCCCATAATGATAAAGCAAAAACAGGTTTGTAGAAATTTAGCAAATTTATTACAAATAAAAAACTGAAATACACATTTACATAAGTATTCAGACCCGTTACTCAGTACCTTGTTGAAGCACCTTTAGCAGCGATTACAGTCTCTAGTCTTTTTCGATATGACGCTACAAGCTTGGTACACCTGTATTTGGGGAGTTTCTCTCATTCTTCTCTGCAGATCCTCTCAAGCTCTGTCAGGTTGGAAGGGGAGCGTCGCTGGACAGCTATTTTCAGGTCTCTCCATAGATTTAGATCGGGTTCAAGTCCGGGCTCTGGCTGGGCCACTCAAGGACATTCAGAGGCTTGTCCCAAAGCCACTGCTGCATTATCTTGGCTGTGGGCACAGGGTCGTTGTCCTGTTGGAAGGTGAACCTTTCCCCAGTCTGAGGGCCTGAGCGCTCTGGAGCAGGTTTTCATCAAAGATCTCTCTGTACTTTGCTCCGTTCATCTTTCCCTCGATCCTGACTAGTCTTCCAGTCCCTGCCTCGGAAAAACATCCCCACAGCATGATGCTGCCACCACCATGCTTCACCGTAGGGATGGTACCAGGTTTCCTCCAGATGTGACGCTTGGCATTCAGGCCAAAGAGTTCAATCTTGGTTTCGTCAAACCAGAGAATCTAGTTTTTCATGGTCTGAGAGTCATTTAGGTGCCTTTTGGCAAACTCCAAGCGGGCTGTCAGTTGCCTTTTACTGAGGAGTGGCTTCCGTCTGGCCACTCTACCATAAAGGCCTGATTGGTGGAGTCCTGCAGAGATGGTTGTCCTTCTGGAAGGTTCTCCCATCTCCACAGAGGAACTCTGGAGCTCTGTCAGAGTGACCATCGGGTTCTTGGTCATCTCCCTGACCAAGGCCCTTCTCCTCAGATTGCTCAGTTTGGCCGGACAGCCAGCTCTAGGAAGAGTCTTGTGTTTCCAAACTTCTTCCATTTAAGAATGATGGAGGCCACTGTGTTCTTGGGGACCTTCAATGCTGCATAAATGTTTTGGTACTCTTCCCCAGATCTGTGCCTCGACACAATCCTGTCTCAGAGCTCTACGGAGTATTACCTCTACCTCGGTTTTTGCTCTGACATGCACTGTCAACTGTGGGACCTTATATGGGGGCTCCCGAGTGGCACAGCGGTCTAAGGCTTATATAGACAGGTGGGTGCCTTTCCAAATCATGTCCAGTCAATTGAATTTACCACAAGAGTACTCCAATCAAGTTGTAGAAACATCAAAGATGTTTAATGGAAATAGGATGCACCTAAGCTCAATTTCGAGTCTTATAGCAAAGAGTCTGAATACTTATGTAAATAAGGTATTTCTGTTTTTATTTAAATTCATTTGCAGAAATTTCTCATTTTCGCTTTGTCATTAGGGGGTATTGTGTGTAGATTGAAGAGGAAAAAAGTAAATTTAATCAATTTTAGAATAAGGCTATAAAGTAACAAATTGTGGAAAAAGGGAAGGGGTCTGAATACTTTCCAAATGTACTGTAAATAGCACAGTGTGAACACCTTTTGACCAGAGGCATAGGGAGTTTGGAATGCAAGGTCACTTTTTTTTTCTTTTTTTTTGTTAGGGGTGGATCAGCTTATTGCGGAAAGAATATTGCTTCCATCAATGTAATTGTCTGCATCATTTCCAATCCCCCATATATTTTTTGGGTAACTATATATATCCATACACGCATGCATACATATACACATATATACATACACATACCTATATAGACATACATACTTTTTTAAAGAATATACCTTTATTATTATTCCCCGCAAACCCTACCACCGATCCCCCAATTGGAGTAAACTAATAAACACTTCGGCTTTTACCTTCAATTTATTCATCTTATACACATTTTACAGACACTATTTTACAATAGTTATTTTTTGTTTGTTTTTAGTCCTTCCTCTATTTCTGATGTCCATCCAGTTTGATTTCTATTTGTAACTGTGCTATTTCACAAAAGTTCTGAACCTATATACATTTTACAGACCCCATATGTTTTACATTGTTAATCTTGTTATTAGTCCCACCCTTCAGCTCCATTCAACCCCTCCCATCTATCTCTCAACATCATCCATTTCGGATTTCTATTTGCCATATATTTTTCAGCTGTGCTGCTTCACAAAACAATTGAACCTTTCTATTCTCATAGCTTCTACAGATTGGAAATTAAAAATAAACATTTTAGCAAAAATAATTATTATGTTATTGATTGATTGACTATGGCTTTTCAAATCACCCAGTATTGCTATCTGCAGCGTTAGTTCTAGGCAAATGTTGCAATTCTTCAGCCATTCCTGGACCTGTGACCAAAAACGAGCTACATATGGACAATACCAAAATAAATGATCTAATGACTCTGCCTCCGCAGAGCTGGGAAGATTGTATCCCCCATATATATAACATTCTATTAGTTGCAAGAATTTTGTATAGTAATTTAAATAGAAAAATTTGAAGTTTTGAATCCGGCGTTGTTTTGCGTATCAATTCATAAACCATGTGCCATGGAATGGGTACATCGAAAATCTCTTCCCAACTATTTTGCAATTTATATGGCACAGCTGTCAGTTTTTTGGTCCTTAAATGAAATTTGTATATTTTTTTATTTATCACACTTTTCTTTAACCATTTATGTTCTTTAATACAGGGCCGACATACAAGTTCCTTACTTTTTTCACCTTCTACTTGCCTCTTCCATTTTTGTGGTAATGCTGCAATTAATTGGTTGTAATTTTGGGTAGAGCAGACATTTCCATATGTCTGTGTCACTCCACCAGTCCTATTTATGATATCATTCACTAAAATTATACCTTTTTTAAACATTTCTTCGAAAAATACATTTTTTTTTATCAATTACTATGTTTGAATTGAACCACAATATTTGTTCTATTATTTGTTCTGTCTTTTCAGGTGGATTAAACTGAAATTGCAACCAACTTTCTAAGGCTTGTTTAAAAAATAAAGATATTTTGGAGATTATTTCCTTTTCAAACAACCGAAAGTGGGCACCTGTAATCTGAATAAAAGGAAAAATGCCCTTCTTGAACATAGGATGAGACATTCGTACCAATTTACTAGAAAACCAGTTTGGATTTAAGTATAACTTTGGTATGACTGATGCCTTTAGTGAGAGGTCTAATGCTTTAATATTTAATAATTTCTGCCCTCCGAATTCATATTCGTTATATAAGGTCACTCTGTTAACCTGTAGAATGGATGCTGAGGTTTTAGTGTAATACTAGACTGATCTGAGATCCGTGTAACAGTATGGTTAGCATAGTGTAACCCTGTAACAGTATGGTTAGTGTAGTGTAACACTGTCCTCCAGAGTGGTGCTGTGAATAATTTACATGACAAATGAGTTTGCCAGGAGGTCCAGGTGTTCTTCTGAGTGGGAGGGGTGAGAGTGTTTTCACTGCTTCAGGTTTCCTCAGTCACATCGCACATCTCAAAACTTAAAAGGTCCAATGCAGCCATTTTTATCTCAATATCAAATCATTTCTAGGTAACAATATGTACCTTACCATGATTGCTTTCAATTACAACAAACAAACAGCTTCTTAGCAAAGGGCAATTTCTCAAGAAATAATTTAGCAAGGACTGTTTCGGTTAGCCTTCCACAAGCTTCCCACAATAAGCTGCGTGAATTTTGGCCCATTACTCCTGGCGGAGCTGGTGTAACTGAGTCAGGTTTGTAGGCCTCCTTGCTCGCACAAGCTTTTTAAGTTCTGTCCACACATTTTTGGGGGGATTGAGGTCAGGGCTTTGTGATGGCCACTCCAATACTTTGACTTTGTTGTCCTTAAGACATTTTGCCACAAATTTGGAAGTATGCTTGGGGTCATTGTCCATTTGGAAGACCCAAGCTTTAACTTCCTGACTGATGTCTTGAGATGTTGCTTCCATTATCCACCTAATTTTCCTACCTCATGATGCCATCTATTTTGTGAAGTGCACCAGTCCCTCCTGCAGCAAAGCACCCCCACAACCTTATGCTGCCACCCCCGTGCTTCACGATTGGGATGGTGTTCTTCTGCTTGCAAGCCTCCCCCTTTTCCTCCAAACGATGGTCATTAAGGCCAAATAGTTTTATTTTTGTTACATCAGACCAGAGGACATTTCTCAAAAATGTATGATCTTTGTCCACATGTACAGTTGCAAACCGTAGTCTGGCTTTTTTATGGCGGTTTTGGAGCAGTGGCTTCTTCCTTCCTGAGAGGCCTTTCAGGTTATGTCTATATAGGACTCGTTTTACTGTGGATATAGATGCTTTTGTACCCGTTTCCTCCAGCATCTTCACAAGGTCCTTTGCTGTTGTTCTGGGATTGATTTGCACTATTCGCACCAAAATACGTTCATCTCTAGGAGACCAAACGCGTCTCCTTCCTGAGCAGTATTACGGCTGTGTGGTCCCATGGTGTTTATACTTGCGTACTATTGTTTGTACAGATGAACGTGGTACCTTCAGGCATTTGGAAATTGCTCCCAAGGATGAACCAGACTTGTGGAGGTCTACAATTTTTGTTTTTGAAGTCTTGGCTGATTTATTTTGATTTTCCTATGATGTCAAGCAAAGAGGCACGGAGTTTGAAGGTAGGCCTTGAAATGCATCCACAGGTACACCTTCAATTGACTCAGGCTAATTTACATAATTTATCAGAAGCTTCTAAAGCCGTGACATCATTTTCTGGAATTTCCCAAGCTGTTTAAAGGCACAGTCAACTTAGTGTATGTAAGTTTTTGACCCACTGGAATTGTGATACAGTGAATTATAAGTAAAATAGTCTGTCTGTAAACAATTGTTGGAACAATTACTTGTGTCATGCACAAAGTAGATGTCCTAACCGACTTGCCAAAACTATAGTTTGTTAACAAGAAATTTGTGGAGTGGTTGAAAAACGATTTTTAATGACTCCAACCTAAGTGTATGTAAACTTCCGACTTCAACGGTATGTATGTATGTATGCATGTATGCATGTATGTATGTATGTATGTATGTATGTATGTATGTATGTATGTATGTATGTATGTATGTATGTATGTATGTATGTATGTATGTATGTATGTATGTATGTATGTATGTATGTATGTAAGTAAGTCTTACGTACGCCAGGTTGGACTGTGTCTTTTGTATGTTTTTTTATACAATACATGCAACATATAAGTCAGATATTACAATAATCTTCTATGAATCTTGTATGTGTATTTGCTGCCATATACTTACACATTTCAGGTCGAATATATAAGAATCTTGTTAAATTCTTCTATATCGTTTTCGATATTGGTGTGTACACATGGCGGTGTTTAATCTGTAAACCATGGTAACACACACCTGCTGTTGACCCCCAAACACACACACAGTCCAACCTGGCGTATGTAAGACTTACCAACTGTGTTCCTAATGAAAGCTTAAAAGGTATGTGTGTGGTCGAGGTGACGTTCAGTTTAATTCAGAAATAAATAACAACAACTCCTGTGATAGCTCTGTTTTAGCCAGGGGCTGGGAGCTTGTTGTGTAGAGACTGTCTGTGTAGTGTGTTGCAGGGGCTTTGGGGCTGGGAGCTTGTTGTGTAGAGACTGTCTGTGTAGTGTGTTGCAGGGGCTTTGGGGCTGGGAGCTTGTTGTGTAGAGACTGTCTGTGTAGTGTGTTGCAGGGGTTTTGGGGCTGGGAGCTTGTTGTGTAGAGACTGTCTGTGTAGTGTGTTGCAGGGGCTTTGGGGCTGGGAGCTTGTTGTGTAGAGACTGTCTGTGTAGTGTGTTGCAGGGGCTTTGGGGCTGGGAGCTTGTTGTGTAGAGACTGTCTGTGTAGTGTGTTGCAGGGGCTTTGGGGCTGGGAGCTTGTTGTGTAGAGACTGTCTGTGTAGTGTGTTGCAGGGGCTTTGGGGCTGGGAGCTTGTTGTGTAGAGACTGTCTGTGTAGTGTGTTGCAGGGGCTTTGGGGCTGGGAGCTTGTTGTGTAGAGACTGTCTGTGTAGTGTGTTGCAGGGGCTTTGGGGCTGGGAGCTTGTTGTGTAGAGACTGTCTGTGTAGTGTGTTGCAGGGGCTTTGGGGCTGGGAGCTTGTTGTGTAGAGACTGTCTGTGTTGTGTGTTGCAGGGGCTTTGGGGCTGGGAGGTTATTGTTGTTGTTTATCCCCATGGAGGAGGCTGCTGTGCTGTGGGGGCAGGGAATATCTTGGTAATGTTTTTCTTGTTGCTTTATTTGGCAAAGGCTGCCTTGTCAGCAGGTCAGGTAGATATTTCTCTCCCCCCCCCTCTTTCTTGCGCACATGAACACAGGTACACACACACTCTCTCTCTCTCTCTTTCTCGCTCTCTTTCTTTCTCTCTTACTCTCAGCAGACTCAGCAGACCTCCAGGCTGCCAGTGAGTGAAAAGCATGCTGGGTAAACCGGAGTTAGAGGAGAAACAGAGGCAGGGGAAAAGAACAGTAACACTTCCAGAGAGAGTGCATTACTTTGAACACACACACACACAATTATTTAACACACCTTTCCTGAACAATGTTCTCCGCCACTGAGCCATCCATCCATACCTTCATCTGTTTAAGCCAAATACACAAGCTCTGTTTACACATAGAGCAGTACCTTATGAAATGAAATGGCTATTTCAACACAAGATGTGTATGCATGCTGTCCCCAAACATTAGTGGGAGAGACAAGAGGATAACATGGGAGTGTGGGGGGGTAAGGGAGTGGGGGGAGGAAAGGGAGGAAAAGGGGTGTAGTTGGCTGTTATCTTGGCTCTGATTAGTAACTGTGTTGCAGTCTGACCTAAAAAGTTAGCCAGCGGAAACTTCAGAGAGTTTGGGTCTGTCTCACAGCGGCTTTTTACACACAGTCTATGCCTAGGGAGAGAAAGAGAGAGCGAGAGAGATACAGAGAGAGCGAGAGAGAGAGAGAGAGGATGAATGGACAGGGAGAGAGAGGACGACTGAAGGGCGGTAACTATCTTTACTGTCACTCACCACTGTGTCTGATAACACCTCTTTGCAGACCACCAGCATTTTGCTTCCCTCCTCTACCCTTAAATATGCTCCTGGCTGTGGCCATCTCCCTGCCTCCCTGCCCATAGCCATTGTCTGGTGGTATGTTTGGGACTTGGTAATATTGGGGAGTTTGTAAAATAGCACAGGAAATAGTCCGAGGCAGTGGTGAAATGTGCCCGCACCTCCTGTCTGGGGGAAAACAAATAAGGAGTAAAAATAACCATGGAGGCTGGCAGAAACACACAGGAAAGACCCCATCGAGACAGAGGAGGGAGGCTCGTTTGATCATGACATGATAACAAAGAAACTGGGATACTGTTATGATTTGCTCCTGTATAATAAGTACAGTCATGCGCTGGATTATGGATTTTACTAGGGTTCTGGGAGGTTGAGTTTGCCAAGATATTGTGGGATATTGGTGGCAATTATTTTGGTCTCCAGGTGGTGGGATGTTGGATGTCTTTGGAGCATTGTTAGATTGGTGTGTCACTGATACACCACCATGGTCTAACCTCACTTACTCTGTGTGTGTGTGTGTGTGTGTGTGTGTGTGTGTGTGTGTGTGTGTGTGTGTGTGTGTGTGTGTGTGTGTGTCTTCCAGAGTGCAGCAGCAGCACCCAGTCCCATCCTTGGGAACCTTCCCCCAGGAGAGGGAATGCCAGTGGGTCCTGTACCTCCAGGATTCTTCCAGGTACACACACACACACACACATTGTTGAATTTATAAAGCAGAAAGGGGTCTTCCCTGTGCTCTGGCTGAATGGGCTACAGGGAAGTATTTAACATGGCACTCAGCCGATTGCTGTGCGTCATTGCGGTGGCCACACAGTTCCTGCTGTGTTATCTTGTGTGTGTGTGTGTGTGTGGGAGACAGAAAATGGTTGTCTATCAGATTAGTAACTACAGATTATGACCAACAGAACATACTGTCCTATAGCCAGAACAGATACCACCGACACCAGGCAGGTACTCTCACTATTGTCCAATGCGTCATTAATGGCAACCCCTTGTCTCCAGGACTTTGGTTTTGAATTGAAGCAGAAGAGGTGGAAGGGTATGGCTAGAGGAGTTGAGTGGGGAGTTACCATGGAACTGCAGAAAAAACTATTCTGCTGAACTGACTGGATTGAAATAGAATCGAGATCATCCCTGCCAGTTGTTCTTATACAGAGCCCATCTTCAATACCCATGTCCCTCCATAGACCCTCCTACCAGCTGCATTAGATGGTAGATCAGCTTTGTTAGATGGTCATGTCAAGGGGAGAGTGTTAACTGTGTGTGTGTGTGTGTGTGTGTGTGTGTGTGTGTCCTGGTTGGGTTAGAGGAGGGTACCTGTACTTCATCCTTTTACAACAACACTACATGTTCACAGAGACTAATTCAATCATCTTTCCATTTGTGTATGTTTTAGCATTACATGGACCTGACGCTCTGTAGCAAGGAGTTGATTGGATTTTGTGTACAGTACCAGTCAAAAGTTTGGACACGCCTACTCATTCCAGGGTTTTTCTTTATTTTCACTATTTACTACGTTGTAGAGTAATAGTGAAGACATCAAAACTATGAAATAACACATATGGAATCATGTAGTATCCAAAAAAGTGTTAAACAAATCAAAACATATTTGGTATTTGAGATTCTTCAAAGTAGCCACCCTTTGCCCTGATGACAGCTTTGCACACTCTTGGCATTCTCTCAACCAGCTTCATGAGGTAGTCACCTGGAGTGCATATCAATTAACAGGTGTACCTTGTTAAAAGTTAATTTGTGGAATTTCTTTCCTTCTTAATGCGTTTGAGCCAATCAGTTGTGTTGTGGCAAGGTAGGGGTGGTATACAGAAGATAGCCATATTTGGTAAAAGACCAAGTCCATAGTATGGTAAGAACAGCTCAAATAAGCAAAGAGAAACAACAGTCCATCATTACTTTAAGACATGAAGGTAAGTCAATCCGGAACATTTCAAGAACTTTGAAGGTTTCTTCAAGTGCAGTCGTAAAAACCATCAAGCGTTATGATGAAACTGGCTCTCCTGAGGACCGCCACAGGAAAGGAAGACCCAGAGTTACCTCTGCTGCAGAGGATACGTTCATTAGAGTTACTAGCCTCAGAAATTGCAGCCCAAATAAATGCTTCAGAGTTCAAGTAACAGACACATCTCAACATCAACTGTTTAGAGGAGACTGTGTGAATCAGGCCTTCATAAGAAGAAGAGACTTGCTTGGGCCAACAAACATGAGCAATGGAGATTAGACCGGTGGAAATCTGTCCTTTGGTCTGATGAGTCCAAATTTGAGATTCTTGGTTTCAACCACCGTGTCTTTGTCAGATTCAGAGTAGGTGAACGGATGATCTCCGCATGTGTGGTTCCCACCGTGAAGCATGGAGGAGGAGGTGTGATGGTGTTGGGGTGCTTTGCTGGTGACACTGTCTGTGATTTCTTTAGAATTCAAGGCACACTTAACCAGCATGGCTACCACAGCATTCTGCAGCAATACGCCATCGCATCTGGTTTGTGCTTAGTGGGACTATCATTTGTTTTTCAACAGGACAATGACCCAACACACCTCCAGGCTGTGTAAGGGCTATTTGACCAAGAAGGAAAGTGATGGTGTGCTGCATCAGATGACCTGGCCTCCACAATCACCCGACCTCAACCCAATTGAGATGGTTTGGGATGAGTTGGACCGCAGAGGGAAGGAAAAGCAGCCAACAAGTGCTCAGCATATGTGGAAACTCCTTCAAAACCTTTGGGAAAGCATTTCAGGTGAAGCTGGTTGAGAGAATGCCAAGAGTGTGCAAAGCTGTAATCAAGGCAAAGGGTGGCTACTTTGAAGAATCTAAAATATATTTTGATTTAACACTTTTTTGGTTACTACATGAGTCCATATGTGTTATTTCATAGTTTTGATGTCTTCAATATTATTCTACAAAGTAGAAAATAGTAAAAATAAAGAAAACCCCTTGAATAAGTAGGTGTCCAAACTTTTGACTGGTACTGTATGTGTGCATGTTAGTGTGTGTGTGTTGGTGCACAGGTGTGTGTGTGTGTGTCTGAGCACTATGAGCTTCCTCTCTTAGGCAGTCAGTCTCTCTATTACATTAGTCAGTCGGCTGGTAGCGCATTGATGAAATGTCATTAACAGTCAAACTCAGTAGCTCACGTCTGACACTAAGATCAATAGCCTTCGTGGCAATTTTTCAGATCAGCTTTTCAGAAATCTCAAACTTGACTCAAAACAGACCCTTTTCCACCACCTCCTGGTCCCCCGATCCTTGCTGAAAATCAATCATTGTTGTTTGGAGCCGTCTTTGAAGATGATTTCTTGTCAAGGCCAATCAGGGTCTGAGACAGAGCAGACTAGTTCCTCCCAGAGATTCTTATAGAGGCCAAACTGAATGATCAACACATGCCTATGCAGCTTTGAATCAACAAAGAAACTAGCCACAACACAGGCACTGACTGGCAGACACACACGTGCACACACAACCCAACTGGCTCCGTAGTCCATATTCATTCATGTCTTTTGACTTACTCTAATTTACTCACTTCTTTGCACTTTTGCTCATTCACAAATAAATGTAATAATATATTAATTCATCCATATACACTTATATTATTTCTTAGACTCTGCGATTCTCTTTTTACATTTTTCAAGGGCTGAAATACACATAAGACAATAAGAAACATAATAGTACATGATAATCTCTGTTGTAAAGTCAATGTCCATTTCATTTGGATCCAAACAGAGAGGAAGGCAGGTAGCAGAGGGACTGGATGTCAACTGGCTGTCACTGCCACCTAGTGGCGTGTTGTGGTACTGCACACCCTGGTGGTGTGTTTTGGTACTGCTCCATAGTGGTGTGTTATGGTACTGCCCCCTAGTGGTGTGTTGTGGTACTGCCCCTAGTGGTTTCTTATGATACTGCTCCCTAGTGGTGTCTTATGGTACTGCTCCCTAGTGGTGTCTTATGGTACTGCTCCCTAGTGGTGTCTTATGGTACTGCTCCCTAGTGGTGTCTTGTGATACTGCTCCCTAGTGGTGTGTTATGGTACTGCTTCTCTGTAGCTCACATCATTGGTTGAGTTTGGTTCAATAGCGGTGCGTGGGTAAAATCCCTGTGGAAGCCAAGCCAGTAAAAAAGCCATATTCCAACCTATGTTGTGATAATTGCGTTATTTGCTCTTTAACCCATTCGTTCATACGCCACCGTAATATACAATAAAGCAAAAAGACAAAAGTCACACTGCGGCGGAATAAATGCAACTACACATTTGTTTTTTTCATCACAAAACCAGAGAGCAACATATTGCATGTAACAAACAGTTTCATGACCAACAGCATGGTAAGCCAGGCATGTTTTAGATAGTTTACTAAACAACTACTGATTTAGAACCACGGAGTTGCTGCAAGTCAGCATAAAGACAACAGCAGCACTGCCTCTGGTATTCTAGCACCATTTCAACTTAAACATTATCAAATCAACTAGGCTATAATACAGTGAAAACAAACTTAAAGATACCAAAAACAATTTAGTCCAATCAATCTTGCTAAATATCATGTGGCTGTCCATGGTACTGATTTCTTTCTGTGTGTGTGTGTGTGTGTGCGCGCGTGCAAGTAAAACATGTTGACTCATCGTACTTGTAGACCAATGCCATCCACCTCTCTTTCATGTTGGCAAAATGGTCCATCGCTTTGTCATACAGTACGCTTTTAGTTTTTGTTATCATAGGCTACCTAGCTAAAATATCTTGCTAGCCTAACTTCCATGCATGGGCAGCAATGAACCAGCTAAGTTAGCTAGCTAGTTAACGTGAGCCTAGTCTACATCTAGGCTACATATTGAACTTAATTTGTCTCAGGCCAGTGGCACAATATATTAATTTATGGTTAGATCAGAATCACCTTCATAATCATACAGAGAATGTACAGAGAATTAAGTCAAAACCACAAGTTCAAATCCCCATCTCCATCCATGTCTTAGGAAAAGATCGATTTAGCAAGTTAGCTACTACAGGACAACAACAAAAGCAGACCAGAAACAGAAACTTAAAAAATAAATAAAAATGTTTGCGTTGGATGTGATTTGATTGGTGTGAAGCCAAATCCAAACTGCCTTCCCTTGGGGGGTGTTTTACTGTGCCAGGACAACCCAAAGTTGAGCTCAGCTGAACGCTGATTGGCTAATAATTTTATACTTTTTTTTATCATGGGAAGCCAAATGCTCGCTGGCATCAATCAATCAAATGTTATGGCGGCATACTCTTTTGGTCCAGACAGCATGAAATACAAGGGCTACACATACTGAGACAGTGGGGTTCTGTTTCCCTCGCTCGGATGTCTTTTCCGGTGAGATTCAGCCGCTTGCGAATTGAAGGGAAATTATGAAAACACAGAGAGACGAAAGATAAATTATTTTATCCTTTTTATTTTTGAATTTGTCAAATATTTGGGGAAGCCTTCTCTTGGCATCCATGAATACACACAACTGGTTTGGTTTAGTTTGAATTGACCCCAACATTTATGGGACAGTTCATTGTGTGTGGTGTAGACATTGGATAGCAGACACACACAATAGCAACATTATATTTCAATCACAGAACACAACCATGTTAATCCTACAGGAAACACACTGAAACATGCATATAGTAGTTAGTCACGGGAGTGTAGAAGTGTCATAACTGACTGTCATACTAACATTGTTAGCATTCATTATCATATACTTTATCTCTTTCCATCGGACTTTATCTCTCCCTAACTCTATCGTCCTCTATCCCCCCTCTCTCTCTCTGTGTGTGTGTACTGGTATGTGTGTGCATGCTTGTAACCCTGTGTGCATGTTGGTGTGTTTGTTTGTGCGTGTGTACCTTCACAGTCGTTCATGTCACCTCGTTACCCTGGTGGGCCCAGACCTCCCCTTAGAATACCTAATCAGGTAAGATCACTGATGCACAGACACGCTCCTCAGGCTACAGTTGGATATGTACCCTCATCTTCTTTATTTCCCTTCACTTATATCTGCTTCTCTTTCTATCTTATTTGACTACATTGTCTTGTCTTACTCTATTTGACCGGGTTTGGACATGATTGTGTGTATAGCTCCTTTGCTTTAGTGTGTGTTAATGATTTTGTGTTATATTCTGTGATGATGATGACGATTTCGGCTCAGGCAATGGGGGTCCATGGTAACCAGCCTATGCTACCCAGCGGAATGGACCCCACGAGACAGCAAGGTGTGTGTCACACATACACACCACAGACTCTTACTCACATACACACACATACAAGGACTGCGAGCTGATGGTGCTGTTTTTTCAGGGCATCCAAATATGGGCGGGCCCATGCAGCGAATGACTCCACCCAGAGGGATGGTCCCTCTTGCGCCACAGGTAATGTTGATTGGATGAAATCTCCAGGTTTGCGCAAGTTTAAACTCCTGCTGTAACATAAGCGTATGTTTGTGTTTGTAGGTGGGTGAATATATTTGTATTTATGTGTGGTAGTATACAATAGTAGTATTTCTACTCTCCACCTGTGGATCCTGTTTGATTTGTGTACATTACTTTACAGTAGTTTGACCTTTGACCTTGGGTTTCTCTTTTCCAGAACTACGGTGGAGGGATGAGACCTCCTCTAAATGCACTCGTCGGCCCTGGGATGCCTGGCATGAACATGTGAGCACTCTGTCATCAATACACACAAACACATACACACACTACACTACACGCACATACACACATACAGTGCATTCGGAAAGTATTCAGACCCCTTGACTTTTTCACATTTTGTTACGTTATAGCTTTATTCTAAAATGTATTATTGTTTTTTGTCCTCATCAATCTACACACAATACCCCATAATGACAAAGGAAAAACAGGTTAAGAAACCTTTGCTAATTTATATAAAAAAATGAAAAAATGTAT
Organism: Salmo trutta; assembly: GCF_901001165.1. NCBI lineage: Eukaryota > Metazoa > Chordata > Actinopteri > Salmoniformes > Salmonidae > Salmo > Salmo trutta. The sequence continues at coordinate 13,570,318 of NC_042983.1, read as the reverse complement.
TATCACATTTACATAAGTATTCAGAACCTTTACTCAGTACTTTGTTGAAGCACCTTTGGCAGCGATTACAGCATCAAGTCTTCTTGGGTATGATGCTACAAGCCTGGCACACCTGTATTTGGGGAGTTTCTCCCATTCTTCTCTGCAGATCCTATCAAGCTCTGTCAGGTTGGATGGGGAGCGTTGCTGTACAACTATTTTCAGGTCTCTCCAGAGATGTTTGATCAGGTTTAAGTCCGGGCTTTGGCCGGGCTACTCAAGGACATTCGGAGACTTGTTCCGAAGCCACTCCTGTGTTGTCTTGGCTCTGTGCTTAGGGTTGTCTTCCTGTTGGAGGGTGAACCTTCGCCCCAGTCTGAGGTTTCTGAGCGCTCTGGAGCAGGTTTTCATCAAGGATCTCTCTGTACTCAGCTAGGTTAATCTTTCCCTCGATCCTGACTAGTCTCCCAGTCCCTGCCGAAAAACATCCGCACAGCATGATGCTGCCACCACCGTACTTCACCATAAGGATGGTGCCAGGTTTCCTCCAGAAGTGACGCTTGGCATTCAGGCCAAAGAGTTCAATCTTGGTTTCATCAGACCAGAGAATCTTGTTTCTCATGGTCTGAGAGTCTTTAGGTGCCTTTTGGCAAACTCAAAGCGGGCTGTCATGTGCCCTTTACTGAGGAGTGGCTTCCGTCTGGCCACTCTACCATAAAGGTCTGATTGGTTGTCCTTCTGGAAGGTTCTCCCATCTCCACAGAGGCACTCTAGAGCTCTGTCAGAGTGACCATCGGGTTCTTGGTCATCTTCCTGACCAAGGCGCTTCTCCCCCGAATGCTTCTCCCCCGAATGCCAGCTCTAGGAAGAGTCTTGGTGTTTCCAAACTTCTTCCATTTAAGAATGATGGAGGCCACTATGTTCTTGGGGATCTTCAATGCTCCAGAAATGTTTTGGTAACCTTTCCCAGATCTGTGCCTTGACACAATCCTGTCTCAGAGCTCGACAGACAATTCCTTTGATCTCATGGCTTGGTTTTTGCTCTATCAACTGTGGGACCTTATAGATAGGTGTATGCCTTTCCAAATCATGTCCAATCACTTTAATTTACCACAGATGGTCTCCAATCAAGTTGTAGAAACATCTCAAGGATGATCAATAGAAATAGGATGCACCGGAACTCAATTTCGAGTCTCATAGCAAAGGGTCTGAATACGTATGTAAATAAGGTATTTCGTTTTTTCCAAAAAACTGTTTTCACTTTGTCATTATGGAGTATTATGTGTAGATTCCCTAGGATTTTTTTACTTAAAAAAAATAAATATATATTTTAGAATAAGGCTGTAACGTAAAAAAATGTGGGAAAAGTAATGGGGTCAATACTTTCCGAAGGCACTGTACATTTGTATTTATTTTATTTAACCTTTTTTTTAACTAGGCAAGTCAGTTAAGAACAAATTCTTATTTACAATGACGGTGTCGTGACGTTGTATTAGTTAATGTGACGACTGTTGCTCATCGAATGATTAACGGTTTATAATTGCGTGATTAAATGAATTAAGCAATGAATCAAGCAATTATTAACTCATTAACCTGGGGCACCATGGGAACATTATTTTGATTGAGTTTCTATTTCCCAAATTAACTCAAAGGATATCAGAATATCGATTTTACAACAGTCGCTAAATTAATCAATTTCCTCTACAGTCTCATTCTGAACGTCGCATAATCCGGAAATCTGCACGGACCCGGGCTTCACCAATGAGTTTACCACACCAATCTTAGTTGATTATTTATTTACTAGCAAGCTAAAATGATGATAAAAATACACATACACAAAACACAGTCTAGCTATTGATTAGGACTTAGTATAACGGGCCAACACACTATGGCGCGTGTTACCCAAAATGGGGATTTAAAAGAGAGAGAAACAAAGGAAGTACACGAGAGAAATATACATTTGGGTTCATTTGTCAGCTATGCTTATTTAAACCTAGCCTTGCCCCGAACTGCCGCTCTTATGGGTCAGAATATAATGATGTAATTACGTGTTGGAGGTCTCAGGTGGGAAGCTCCACGTGGGTCGTTTAGGCTTCTCAATGACGCACTTCTCCGGCGCAACTCTCTGGTTGTCCTCACGATGTCAGTGTCCTTCTTGGCTAAGTGGTCTGATCCCTCACCCTTGATCTGAAAGGGGTCTTCTGAGGACAGACAGCTCTGTAGCTCAGATCTCACAGCTTCGGACTCGAACGGTGTCGATACCACAATTTAATGGAGAGTGGAGGCTGGGTGGTTCGGCTTGAATTCACCCGCTTAGACACAGCTACTCGTCCGTAGCTCGTGTAGAAAAGATTTCTTTGTCTTCAACCTTGTGTTTCGTTTTGGGGTTCGTTGACTTTGTTAGACCTTCGCTGCAGCTTGAGGTCAATTAGTCTGATATGTTAATTCTTCACTCTCCTGTCTTATACCCTCGGGTCAGAAGTGGGTGTAACCGCCTTTAGGGCAATTCTCTGGGCAGACCAAGTAAAGGGGCAAGGCCTAGATTTGACTAAAATCCAATTTTAGACACTAACTTCACATTTCATCTTTACCAAAACATTCTGTTTGATTTGGATATTTTCCACACAACGTACAATGTATAAACATCAGGCATATACTGGGAAAACTCTTAAAGGTACAATGTTTTCATAATAACGTCATCTCTTAACCTTTAAAAACAATACAAAAGTTACATACATTTTAATATTCCACCTCTCGTCATGACCACCATTGTGGCTGACGGAAACCATTGTTCCAAAGTCCCTTTATTGCATGTTTAATGTTCTGAGGCCAGTTCTCCATTGTTAGGACAAAGGAATTTCTCTGTGGCCTAAGGTTTATTATGGGCGTGAGGTGTCATAAAACCCCCACATCTTCAGACCCCTAGATCTCTCCTCCTCTGTTGGGGGTTTGGGAGATAATCTGTAGGGTGGTGGTCTCCTGTACCCTGACCTGATCAGGACAGTCATGACAACGGCCTACCCCAGCTAAACCTGGACGACGCTGGGCCAATTGTGCGCCTCCCTATATACATACACACACTATACACAAAAACATGTGCACACACTCACGCACGCACACACACACACACACACACAATGAACAGACACGGCACTGTAAACATACAATCCACACCGTCCTTTAACTATTCCCCCCAAAGGATGTGGTTACGCAAGAGTTCTATAAAAACAATATTTCCTCAATCCCTCACTAGATACGATCACTACCCTCAGAGCTGATTATGATTGAATGTGCTGTCCTCTCTTCCTTTCTCTGGACTCTAAATGATGTGTTCTTGCCAATACTGTTGACGGGAAATAGAACAACCCAGGACTGTGTAAGAACAGAGTGAACTAAAATGTGTGTGTGTGTGTGTGTGTGTGTGTGTGTGTGTGTGTGTGTGTGTGTGTGTGTGTGTGTGTGTGTGTGTGTGTGTGTGTATTTTAGGGGACCTGGTGGGGGTAGACCTTGGCCAAATCCTCAAAACGCCAACTCAGTGAGTAACCAGAAAAACAAACTTTAACACAAGCACTAAGACCGATACCTAAATATACCACAATAAAACAGTAAATATTTTAATTTAAAAAAAACATAAATTTCCTGAAGAGAGGATTTGAATAAAGAGAAATGTTATTTTCTCACTCTCTCTCTCTTTGTCTGTCTGTAGATCCCCTACTCCTCTGCGTCTCCGGGGAGTTATGTGGTATGTATATAGTATGACCCTGTGTATAGTATGACCCTGTATATAGTTTTCTTATTTACATTATTGTGTTCTTCTTATTTTTATATATTGTGTTTTTGTTCTACCCTGTTATTTTTGGCATTACATTGTTTTTGATAACTGCATTGTTGGGATTAGAACTAGCAAGAAAAGCATTTCACTGTACATGAGCATGTGACATTAAAACTTGATACTTGAAACTATGTGACTGGAAGTTGGTTGTCTGTATTTGCCTGTTAGTTACAAGGCAGTATATAGTGTATTGTCTTTACAGATATTAGGAGCATTGTATTGTTGGTGTGTAGTTGCTGTGAGGCATTAATCTCCCAATTATCAACTCTCATTTTAGGGTCCGCCGGGAGGAGGGGGGCCACCTGGTACTCCAATAATGCCCAGCCCAGCAGGTAGTGTGTGCGTGTGTGAGTGTGTGTGTGTGTGTGTGTTTGGGGGCCTTGACCTGAGTGGGGCTAATGGATGTATGTGTGGGGTTAGACAGGGACAGGGATGCATTCACAATGTTACAAACTGACTTCAGCGATTTGGTCTGTGAAACAACTTAACTGTATATATCTGTCCTAAAGTGTGACTTTACCTGAAGTCAGTTGCCTATTTGGCTTATAGTATGTTAAAGTTTCTAGTGGGTACTTAACCTGAGGGTGTGCGTGTGTGCGTGTGTGTGTGTGTGTGTGTGTGTGTGTGTGTGTGTGTGTGTGTGTGTGTGTGTGTGTATGTGTGTACTGTATGTATATGTGTGTGTACATATGTATACTGTATGTATGAGTTGTGTATACTGTGTTTCCTTTCCTGTCAGACTCGACTAACTCCGGTGACAACATATACACCATGATCAACACAGTCCCCCCTGGTGGAAACAGACCAAATGTAAGACAACTTAACCATCATTATCTGTGTGTGTGTGTGTGTGCGTGTGATTTAACTGTTTAATACTGTTTGCTTGTGTTTTGGCCTTAGTTTCCAATGGGTGCCGGTGCAGACGGTCCAATGGGAGGGATGGCAGGAATGGAGCCACATCACATGAATGGATCGCTAGGTAACACTTAGGGCTCTATTCAATTTGTAAAGCTGAAGCATTTATGGAGCGTTTACCATGAATGCAGTCTCTGCTAAAGCAGGAACATTGCCTTTAAATTTCAATCACGCTATGAAGCTGAATAGAACCCTTAAACAGACACACACACACGCTTTGAGCTTGTTCTTAACTCACTACACTAGTCTTTTGAAGGGCAAATTGATGTGTTTACTGAGACTGTATAGTAGTAATGCCCTTCTCTCTCCCAACTACCCAGGTTCTGGTGACATGGATAGCCTCCCTAAGGTAGGAGAAGACTCCAACCCAACCCATACCATTAGTCATTTGCGTCAATCAATTATCAGACGGAATTTTGTAGTGATTTGTATGTGGTTGAAATATTGGTACTACCGTTAATGGTTAATCTACCCTATTGCGTATGTATGTTATACAGATAGATAATAGATGATATTTCTATGTTGTGTGATTGGTCCTGATCAGAACTCTCCTGGTAACCTGAGTATGAGTAACCAACCGGGGACCCCCAGAGATGACGGCGAGATGGGGGGCAACTTCCTCAACCCCTTTCAGAACGAGAGCGTGAGTCCATACCCGCACCCACAGACGTTATTCAAAGGGTCAGCGACACACATTTTAGCAGTAGGACTGAAGATTATCTTTACCAACTTTCAAAATGAACATTAGCCTACCAACTATACATTTTTTACATGGTGTTGATAATAAATATTAAAGGGCCTGGACACTGAAAGGCTCCATTACCAACACAATGTTTTACCAACCACCTCAGGTGTGTGCAGGGGAATTTCAGTGTGTGTACCCTATTTGTTCATACCATAAAAAGTGATGTTTGGCTTCATAAGAGTATGGATAATATTTACATAACCCCCTTTGTCCATCTCTCTCTCTGTAGTATTCTCCAAACATGACGATGAGTGTGTGAAGGCTCCGCCAGCTGGTCAGTTAGTGGTGTGGATTGGTGGAAGAGACAGGATGTGATGTCATCTATGCCCAGTGGCTCTTCCTCTCTGTGCCCTCCCTACCAGGACAGTGGACCCAGGCCTCGTTCTCCCCTGGCCTCTCTCTATCTGTGTTTGTTCTCTTCTTCTGTTTCCTCTCACTTTTACACTTGTGACCTTCTGCTTCGTTCATCACCTACCATCAGAGACTGTATGAAAGGAACCTCCATTCTAACAAACCAGGAAATAAAAATCCCTGTATATTTATAAATGTATGTCACTGTGCATACTCTGTCATGCTAACACAGAAAGATGTACCATGCTCCACCATCTTGTGGAAAAGACACTGAAAACCCTCAAGTGTAAAGAAATCTCGAGCGAATAGCTTTCTGGTCTCCCCACCTGCATTCGTTATGAGTCTTGAGATTTGATGGGCATGATGGCAACCACAGTCTATGATTGGATGAATTATATTGAGATGACAACTTCAGTCTCATTGGATACACAACAACCTGGGATAAAGCCTATTTAATGGTATCCTCCGTCTCTCATTGGATGAAGATTATGGCAACCACTGTCTTTGATTTGAGAGGGGCGACAGCTTCAGTGATTTGAGATCTTCGTCCCACAGTGAACATTCACCAATTTTTTTAGTTTCACCTCCATACACTTGGATCTGATGTGCTATGTTGACTGCAGAGAGAGAGTGGGAGTGGGAGAGAGAGAGAGAGAGGGAGAGAGAGAGAGAGATCATTCAGTACAGTATGGGCCATGTTTTCAATTTAGTTTTTTATTGGTTAGTTGATTTTGTTTGGCGTGTTGAATGGTTTGAGAATGTACCCCTGCTTGTTGAGTTGTACACTGTGTAAGTGTACTGGCTAGAGAGTACTGTAAGGCCACATCTTATCATTTACTGGGAGCAATGTTCATCCTTATATCTATGTCTTGACTACGAGCATCAACACCTAAAAACAAATAGAGATTTGCCAATCTAACGATGACACATCTGAGCTGGAGAGAACAGAGAAAATGCAAGCAGTTGGTTGTCTGAAAGATAACTATTTTCTGCCTTGTCAAAAGAATGCAATGTCTGTTATGATTTTTCAAAGAATGCAAGACTGTAGATTGAACGAAAAAGGAAAACTAAAAGTGCAGCAATTGGTGACAATGGTTGTGTGAAGGTATTTTGTGTGAAGGTATTATTAAAAACATGCATTTAAATCATTCTCTTAATTAATTTATTATTGTCATCCGGAAAAACTGTGATCTTAATGTATTTTGGAGAGTATGTGTAGAGGTAAAATAGCTGTGTTTTGTATTATTTTAAACCTAATCCTCAGCCCATGTTAGTTTATTACGATAATATTTAGTCCATGACGATATTATTTAGTCCAGGATTTTACTATTCCCTCCCGTAGATCTAAATCTCACGAATCTAACTCCTCTTCTTTATGTATCTCACACATGGAGGGATGGACAGAAAAAGAGAACGAAAGAGAGAGGGGGAAGATGAACTAGGGGACACCAATACAGAGCCGTTTGTTTTAATGTTAGTTTAAAGTCACACGTATGAATAATGAAAGATGCATATTTTTTTCTGTGAAATTTGACAATTTACACATTTTTGGATTCCAAATGTTGATTATGTTTGTTTCCATTTGTGATGTGTTCATTTTCTTCCTTTTTATGTTACTCTTTTTTTTTTTACCTCTTTATGTTTTGTAAATACACTGAGAAGTACTACATGGGTTTTGAATATGCTGGTATAAAGCTTCTCTTCCCTCATTAAAAATGTTGACTCCTTGTGTATGTCTAATGTGCATGCATGTGTTTATACAAGCAACCCAATTATTTTACTTGTTACCCCTTTTTTCTCCCCAATTGGTAGTTACAGTCTTGTCTCATCGCTGCAACTCCCATACAGACTCGGGAGAGGCGACGGTCGAGAGCCATGCGTCCTCCGTAACACGACCCTGCCAAGACACACTGCTTCTTGACACACTGATCGCTTAACCCAGAAGCCAGCCGCACCAATGTGTCGGAGGAAACACTGTCCAACTGATGACCGAATACAGCTTGCAGGCGCCCGGCCCACCACAAGGAGCTGCTAGAGCACGATGGGACAAGGAAATCCCGGCCGGCTAAACCCTCCCCTAACCCGGACCAATTGTGCGCTGCCTCATGGGTCTCCCGGTCACGGCCGGCTGTAACACAGCCTGGGATCGAACCCGGGGCTGTAGTGACGCCTCAAGCACTGCGATGCAGTTCCTTAGACCGCTGCTCCACTCGGGAGGCCTAGACAGCCCAATTCTGATATTTTCTCGGTCTTTCAGAGCTGATCTGGTTGGTCAACAAAAAAAAGATCAGATTTGGGCTGCCTGTCTAAACGCAGCCAATGATGTGCGTGTGTCTGTCAACAACAACAGCAGTACACTACTGCCCAGTGAGCAAAATGATATACATTCGCTTTTTCAAAAGCTTTAAAAAGGTAGGAAGCATGAGTTTTTACTCACCAATGTAACAACACAGTGTGCTCAAAGACTTCGTAACTTAGTTGAAGTCACGATCTGGTAACCTATAAGTACAAACAATAATTTTTTGGCGCTCTCAATGAGTGTAGACAGCCTGCTGCTGCCTTCTGCCGCTTTGCTAATCAGATGGGGGAAAGAGAGGAGGTATGGGGCCTACTGGGGTGCCCTGCCTTGATTGGGTAACTGATTAATACAAAAATGCATAATAAATAAATGTGACTGGTCCATTGTGTGAGTAAGGGGCTGAGCCCAAGCCTATAGGGGGCCCAAGAGTGGCTGTATAATAAAATAAGCCCCGAGGCCTATGATTTCTTAGTCTGGCCCTGATCATACCTGCTTGCTCTAATTGTGAAGTACTTTGTCTGTTCTCCTTTTTGTTTTGTAAATTTGTAAAATTTAGCAGGTTCTCTGTGAAGTAGGCTATGAGTTTTGTAATTTTGTTCCACCTTGGCTTAGTGCTAGCAGGCTAGCTGACGGACATCTGGAATCTATCTATTTTGGATTTCCCTGTCTCTCCCTCTGACAATGAAACCCCTGCCTCCCCCTCACTTTGGTAGCTAACTCAGCCTGCATTCTTTAAAGCGTTTTACCATCAGATGGGTCCCAGCCATCAATCTGTAAGTCTCTGCACTCTCTTTGCTTTTAAAATGCGGTTATGTTTTGGTTGTGTTAGTTGTGCTCTAGCTTGCCGACTATAACCGTGGTGTTTGGCTAGACTGGCTAGGCTAACAGCTAGTTGGCTAAATAGCTCATGTTAGCTGGCTGGCTAGCTTACTAGCTAAGAACTGCATATAGCTAACATTCTTTGATAACTGGTTAGATGGCATTATGTATTTCCTAACCTTTGGTCTACTTTAATGTAGCTGTAAGCTAGGTGTTGATAGCAACTGGCTGACTCATGCACTGCTAGCATAACGTTAGTAAGCTGGTAGGGCTAACGTTAGCAGGCTAGTAGGGCTAATGTTAGCAAGTTAGTAGCCTTGCAAGTTGATTTGTAATAATACATTCATAAAGGATTCGCTTGTAAATTGACTGAACATTTTATTGAAACCAGTAGTCGTGAGTGTAAACTATTTGGTTTAATTTGAAGTCAGGCATTTTAAGTTATTTCTGTTTACATTATAGGGAATATGCTGGCTTGCCGGGTCCTCCATATTACATCACACCCCGGAAATAGTTTTTATGACATGACTTCGGCATTCTTTGGAATTCTGATCAGTTTTACATAACTCGAACAAATTAAAAGTGAGGTGTAACTTTGCATTGGGACTTTTGATGTGTATACTAAAATCCATAATTGTTAATCTACCATAGTTGAATACACTGACTGTAAATCACTCTGGATAATTTAGTCGGATAATTTACAGTCAGGGCGGCAGGTAGCCTAGCGGTTAGTGCGTTGGGCCAGTAACTGAAAGGTTGCTAGATCAAATCCCTGAGCTGACAAGGTAAAAATCTGTCGTTCTGCCTCTGAACAAGGCAGTTAACCCACTGTTCCTAGGCTGTCATTGTAAATAAGAATTTGTTCTTAACTGACTTGCCTAGTTAAATAAAACTAAAAATAAGAGCACCTGCTGAATGTTGTAAAATCAAACACATGCAAAGCATGCAGGGTATTATTTGAATTGTCCCACCTAGGGCTTTTTCTGTGACCATATTACTGCCACACCGGCAGTCATGAGTCATGACCGCAGTAAAATTCTACATGACTGCTGAGTCACGGTAATCTCCTTTTATGCACTCTGAACGATCAACAGGTCGCTAATGGTCTGGTACTCAGGGCTCTATTGTCCCACTAACCATTCTGAGATCAATACAATAGCGGACTGGCCACCGGGAGAATTCCGTTAGTAAGCTGGTAGGGAGAATTCCCGGTGGCCTGGTGGGCCGCCTGCCTTGTACATGTTTTACTACTAATAAAAAAGTTGGCTGAAGGTTGAGTGACATGGGCCAACAGGCCCGTTGGTCTACAGTGAGGGAAAAAAGTATTTGATCCCCTGCTGATTTTGTACGTTTGCCCACTTACAAAGAAATGATCAGTCTATAATTTTAATGGTAGGTTTATTTGAACAGTGAGAGACAGAATAACAACAAAAAATCCAGAAAAACGCATGTCAAAAATGTTATAAAATGATTTGTATTTTAATGAGGGAAATAAGTATTTGACCCCTCTGCAAAACATGACTTAGTACTTGGTGGCAAAACCCTTGTTGGCAATCACAGAGGTCAGACGTTTCTTGTAGTTGGCCATCAGGTTTGCACACATCTCAGGAGGGATTTTGTCCCACTCCTCTTTGCAGATCTTCTCCAAGTCATTAAGGTTTCGAGGCTGACGTTTGGCAACTCGAACCTTCAGCTCCCTCCACAGATTTTCTATGGGATTAAGGTCTGGAGACTGGCTAGGCCACTCCAGGACCTTAATGTGCTTCTTCTTGAGCCACTCCTTTGTTGCCTTGGCCGTGTGTTTTGGGTCATTGTCATTCTGGAATAACCATCCACGATCCATTTTCAATGCCCTGGCTGAGGGAAGGAGGTTCTCACCCCAGATTTGACGGTACATGGCCCCGTCCATCGTCCCTTTGATGCGGTGAAGTTGTCCTGTCCCCTTAGCAGAAAAACACCCCAAAGCATGTTTCCACCACCATGTTTGACGGTGGAGATGGTGTTCTTGGGGTCATAGGCAGCATTCCTCCTCCAAACACGGCGAGTTGAGTTGATGCCAAAGAGCTCCATTTTGGTCTCATCTGACTACAACACTTTCACCAGTTGTCCTCTGAGTCATTCAGATGTTCATTGGCAAACTTCTGATGGGCATGTATATGTATTCTTGAGCAGGGGGACCTTGCGGGCGTTGCAGGATTTCAGTCCTTCACGGCGTAGTGTGTTACCAATTGTTTTCTTGGTGACTATGGTCCCAGCTGCCTTGAGATCATTGACAAGATTCCTCACCGTTCTCATGATCATTGCAACCCCACAAGGTGAGATCTTGCATGGAGCCCCAGGCCGAGGGATATTGACAGTTCTTTTGTGTTTCTGCCATTTGCGAATAATCGCACCAAATGTTGTCACCTTCTCACCAAGCTGCTTGGCGATGGTCTTGTAGCCCATTCCAGCCTTGTGTAGGTCTACAATCTTGTCCCTGACATCCTTGGAGAGCTCTTTGGTCTTGACCATGGTGGAGAGTTTGGAATCTGATTGATTGATTGCTTCAGTGGACAGGTGTCTTTTTTACAGGTAACAAGCTGCGGTTAGGAGCACTCACTTTAAGAGTGTGCTCCTAATCTCAGCTCGTTACCTGTATAAAAGACACCTGGGAGCCAGAAATCTTTCTGATTGAGAGGGGGTCAAATACTTATTTCCCTCATTAAAATGCAAATCAATTTATAACATTTCTGACATGCGTTTTTCTGGATATTTGTGTTGTTATTCTGTCTCTCACTGTTCAAATAAACCTACCATTAAAATTATAGACTGATCCTTTCTTTGTCAGTGGGCAAACGTACAAAATCAGCAGGGGATCAAATACTTTTTCCCCCACTGTATTCAAAACGAACGTCTATGCAACCCTTAGCCCCATCCACACTCACATTGACACTGACAGCTCGAAAACTAGCTACAATAGAAAATGGAAAAGCAGAGTAAAAAAACGTAAGGGCGGGGCTGAAAAGTTAAGAGAGAAAAGATTCAAAAACGTCTTCACTCAAATGCAAGTAACATCGAAGTGCTAGACTGGCAAGAGGAAGATGCCACAACCTGGTTCGCGGGTAAAAGAGTAGACGGAGAGTACAGCGAAGCCAAAGACAGTGCAGCCTGAAGCGGTAGATATGTGCCTAAATGTGTTACAAATACAACATGTTATATCAGAATTTATGAGTGAAATCCAAATACTATTGGTTAGCTACTGATGTGTAAATGTACCAGAAAGAAAGAATTGAGGTAAAGACGTACAGTTACAGGGTGTTCAAACAGGCCAGCGGAGAAACTCAAATGTGACGCCTAGTAAAGCTCTGAATGACTAAGGTTTGATTTCACCGTCCTGTGGGGACTTTGTGGGAAATGGCAATCACTTGAGTATCAGTAATTTACTGTCGTATAATTTTACTTAGCTAAAATAAGCATTTATTAGATTCTGATTGCTTTTGGCTTGTCGTTCTAAACGCTAAATTGCATTAGACATATACAAACATTAATTAGCTCATTGTATTTCATGTCTATACAGCCATTGGTTGCAAATAGTACACATATTGTAAATCGAATCAAGTCCTTTCCCTCTCAAATTCATATTTTGTGCGGGAGAATATGGCTACAGTGATTTACTAGCTATGATCCTCATCGCCACGGTTCCTACCACTTCACCTCTTACTAGACAATGCATTGAAACTCATCATCATGCCAACAGTCCGGTGTAAACGGCGAGTAAAACCACACGAAGAAAAGTTGTTGTCATTCCTCACACATCTCTTTCGTGTCGTCTGAGATTCCCAAAGATTGGAAAGCAGCTGCGGTCATCCCCCTCTTCAAAGGGGGGGGGACACTCTTGACCCAAACTGCTACAGACCTATATCTATCCTACCCTGCCTTTCTAAAGTCTTTGAAAGCCAAGTCAACAAACAGATTACCGACCATTTCGAATCCCACTGCACCTTCTCCGCTATACAATCTGGTTTCAGAGCTGGTCATGGGTGCACCTCAGCCACACTCAAGGTCCTAAACGATATCTTAACCGCCATCGATAAGAAACAATACTATGCAGCCGTATTCATTGACCTGGCCAAGGCTTTCGACTCTGTCAATCACCACATCCTCATCGGCAGACTCAATAGCCTTGGTTTCTCAAATGATTGCCTCGCCTGGTTCACCAACTACTTCTCTGATAGAGTTCAGTGTGTCAAATCGGAGGGCCTGTTGTCCGGGCCTCTGGCAGTCTCTATGGGGGTGCCACAGGGTTCAATTCTTGGGCCGACTCTTTTCTCTGTATACATCAATGATGTCGCTCTTGCTGCTGGTGAGTCTCTGATCCACCTTTACGCAGACGACACCATTCTGTATACTTCTGGCCCTTCTTTGGACACTGTGTTAACTACCCTCCAGGCGAGCTTCAATACCATACAACTCTCCTTCCATGGCCTCCAACTGCTCTTAAATACAAGTAAATGCATGCTTATCAACCGATCGCTGCCTGCACCTGCCCACCCGTCCAGCATCACTACTCTGGACGGTTCTGACTTAGAATATGTGGACAACTACATATACCTAGGTGTCTGGTTAGACTGTAAACTCTTCTTCCAGACTCACATCAAACATCTCCAATCCAAAGTTAAATCTAGAATTGGCTTCCTATTTCGCAACAAAGCATCTTTCACTCATGCTGCCAAACATACCCTCGTAAAACTGACCATCTTACCGATCCTCGACTTCGGTGATGTCATTTACAAAATAGCCTCCAATACCCTACTCAATACACTGGATGCAATCTATCACAGTGCCATCCGTTTTGTCACCAAAGCCCCATATACTACCCACCACTGCGAACTGTACACTCTCGTTGGCTGGCCCTCGCTTCATACTCGTCGCCAAACCCACTGGCTCCAGGTCATCTACAAGACCCTGCTAGGTAAAGTCCCCCCTTATCTCAGCTCACTGGTCACCATAGCAGCACACACCTGTAGCACGCTCTCCAGCAGGTATATCTCTCTGGTCACCCCCAAAGCCAATTCCTCCTTCAGCCGCCTCTCCTTCCAGTTCTCTGCTGCCAATGACTGGAAGGAACTACAAACATCTCTAAAACTGGAAACCCTAATCTCCTTCACTAGCTTTAAGCACCAGCAGTCAGAGCAGCTCACAGATCACTGCACCTGTACATAGCCCATCTATAATTTAGCCCAAACAACTACCTCTTTCCCTACTGTATTTATTTATTTATTTTGCTCCTTTGCACCCCATTATTTCTATTTCTACTTTGCACTTTCTTCCACTGCAAATCTACCATTCCAGTGTTTTACTTGCTATATTGTATTTACTTCGCCACCATGGCCTTTTTTGCCTTTACCTCCCTTGTCTCACCTCATTTGCTCACTTTGTATATAGACTTATTTTTCTACTATATTATTGACTGTATGTTTGTTTTACTCCATGTGTAACTCTGTGTTGTTGTATGTGTCAAACTGCTTGCTTTATCTTGGCCAGGTCGCAATTGTAAATGAGAACATGTTCTAAACTTGCCTACCTGGTTAAATAAAGGTGAAATAAATAAATACAAATTAATTCACTTGATATGAAATAGTGGGCTGCTGCTGTGTTTTGTAGTTTTTTTACTAGTTCATTTATATATTATTTTATTCATATTCAGGTTGATGATAGGTCCAGTCCAGTTTCAGTGGAAGTGAGCATTGATGTTGATGACAGCCCCAGTCCAGTTTCAGTGGAAGTGAGCATTGATGTTGATGACAGCCCCAGGCCAGTTTCAGTGGAAGAGAGCATTGAGGATGATGACAGGCCCAGTCCAGTTTCAGTGGAAGAGAGGATCTTTGGGGTTGATGACAGGCCCAGTCCAGTTTCAGTGGAAGAGAGTCAGGGAATGCCAGGATGCCAGACCAACTTTTGATTATTTCAAGTGACCCCAGTCAGATGACCTAAAAACATTTTTTTGCAGAAATCAAAAAACTCTGTGGTACAGAGGGTTTTCTGTTTAAAAGACGGCACCAATCGGAAATGGCTGTCATACAATGAAGAAAGCCATGCGTTATACTGTTCAATTTGTATGGCATTTGCGAAGCCTACTGACGGCAGTATTTTTATGAGTGGAATGACAGATTGGAAACATGTTCACCAAAGGGTAGAAGGGCAGGAGAAGGGCAACATGCACAGAAGTAGTGCTGAGGCATACTTTTTAAGGTCCTCCAAAGCAGACATTCAAAGTCATCTCAGTGGCAGTCAGGTGTCTGCCCACAGAGAGCAGGTATGCAGGAGAAGGCATGTGCTGGAACGTGTCGTAGACATAGTGAAAGTCATTGGCAAGAGGGGGCTCAGTTACAGGGGGATGCAGTCTGAGGCTGCGTATACATTAGAGGATCACAGTAATTTCTTGGAGATGATAATACCGCCTTGAAAAGTATGACGTCTGCTTGAAAGAACATCTCACCGAATGCATTGAGAAAAGCAAGAACCTACATCAGTCTGGGGCAAGAGGCAGAGGTTCTTTAATCACACTCCTCTCAAAAAAAGACTGTCAACACCGTCCTTCACACAATTCAGAGCATTATCCAAGAGACCATGTCAAGTGAAATTGAGCAAGCTGGAATGTTCTCTGTCCAGATCGACACAACTCAGGACATAACTTCTCAAGACCAGTGCTCTGTCATTGTGAGACATGTGACAGACATCGTACAAGAGAGGCTTGTGGCTGATGTGAAGTGTGAGGCATCCACTGGACAGTACTTTGTCCAGTTGTTGACAGATGTCGTGGATAAACTCAAATTAGACATGACCAAGTGCATTGGCAATGCTACGGATGGAGTATCCAATATGCAGGGCAAAAATAAGGGCTTCTCTACTCTGTTATCCTCAAAGTCCCCCAATCAAGTGCATGTATGGTGCTATGCACATGCCCTTAATCTGGTTTTGTATGACACAACTGAAATTGAACTGAAATCTTAGCAAGTGGGTCACTGTTTGCTCTCCTTAGTGACATTGCTGTGTTACTCCGTGAATCCTACCAAAGGATGGATGTGTGGGAGAAGAAGAACCAGGACACGCGACACAGACACATATCTCCAATCGGAGAAACACGCTGGTGGGCTAAGGATAGTGCTTTGAAGAAGGTCTTTGGATCCTTTGGAAAACCAGACCAGGGTCTCTATGTTGAAGTACTCCTCACACTATCAGCCATACAAGGACAGGTCAACATGAAGATAACTGTTCGGGTGAAGGCAAGAGGATTTACTGAGGCTCTTCTCCGGTATGAGACAATACTGACAGCTCAAATATTTCTTCGGATATTTGAGAACACATCACCACTGTCCAAATACCAGCAGACAAGTGGGATGGACATCCTGTCTGCCCATCGAATGGTTGTGGCTACACAGGAAACCCTTAAAGGCATGTCAAGAGACTGACACCATTAAGGCAGCTACAGATACATTTGTTCAGTTTGCAAATAAGAAGATCAAAGAACAGGATGAGGACAGAGCTGGAGGAGGTGGAAGCCACTCTGCCACAGAAAAGGGCAAGAAAGAAGAAAATCATGTCTGGAGAGATGGCTCAAGATGAAGCTTTGACAGAGGCAGAGAGTGCCTATAAAGTCCACAATCCAAATTATGGATACAGTCACAGATAGAAATCGCCTGTGGATACTGTCTCATGGCACTCTATATGCTGACCTTGCCCTTTTGGACCCTAGAAACTTCTCCCAAATAACATCCAATGGTCTTCCAGAGACAGCCCTTCAAGAGCTCAGCAAATATTTGCTTCGATTTGATAGCCGAGCAACTGTTGACAATTTGCAGTGTGAGCTGAGGAGCCTCGCTGTACAGTGGAAAAGACTGAAAAGTTCAGGATTGGAGGACTACATGACCAGGACAGTGGAGGATGCCCCTGATGGAAATGAAGATGAGGTGGAAATGAAGAATAAATGCTGCTCATCCTGTAAAGAATGTCCACTGTGTTGTTACCAGATGCTGAGACGGTACAACCTGCTGACTGATGCATACCATATTCTTGGCCTTGGATACAAGTTCCTACTCACTTTCTCAGTTACCCAGGTAGCTTGTGAGCGAAGTTTCTTTACCTTTAAGTATATCAAGAGCAGACTCAGGAGCAATATCTCATAAGAACACCTAGAGGCCTTGCTGATGGTCACTGAGAAGGGTATCCTAATGGCCCTGGATACTGACATGGTGATCGATAGAGTTGGAGAAAAAAGAGCTGTTGAGAAAATTGCTCCTCCAATAAGGTAGTTGCGACATATTTCCTATAACATGCTTACTTGCCATTATTTTACTCCTAATGTCTCTTTTTCCTGTCTGTAATATTGCTGTCCAGTACTTTGACAGAGTGAAGCCAGCCAGCTGACCCTGAGCAGCAGTTAAACATTTCTGTGACTTAGATTTTGAATAGTCAAGTAATAGGGAATTTTTGTTATTTTCATAAATAATAGACTCACGCATTACCTTTAGCTACAGAATATCTCACCATGGTGAGTTTCCATCCCCTCTCTACTTCATTCCTTTCTCCAGCGCGCAGAGAGAGGGGCTGTCAACAGTTTAATTACATATGTTTAGCTGTGAAAACATATTACAATCGATGTTCCCGAACAGATTTCACTTGGGTTTCTGAAATGAAGCACTGGGTAGCTGCAGGAACAGGGTTGGAGAGCCCATGGTATACATAGTGTGTGCGAAATATTACCTGTGGCAGCAAATTACCAGAGTAGCCTACCCAACATGAGCGAAAAACGTAACGGTGGGAAAGTGGCCTCCATTCACTAATCCAGTGCATACGGATGATGTCTTTTTTGTCTTGCCCATTTGATAATGTGCCATTTACATATTAGGAAAGACATGGTTAAATTGAGAATAGTCTGATGGGTGAAAATATGATCACTTGATGAGAGAACAGCTTGTGCCTGAGGCAAGGACTAGAGTGCAAGCTTTTTTTTGCCAACTTTCTCAAATCATTATTATTAACTGGGTGGTTTGAGCCCTGAATGCTGATTGGCTGACAGCCCTGGTATATCAGACCATATACTTCAGGGTATTGTTAGTGCTCTAATTACGTTGGTAACTAGTTTATTATAGCAATAAGGCACCTCGGAGATTTGTGGTATATGGTCAATATACTACGGCTAAGCGCTGTATTCAGGCACTCTACTTAGGGTGCATGCATAAGAACAACCCTTAGCCGTGGTATATTGGCCATATACCACACCCTATGTGCCTTATTGCTTAAATAGCCTATAGACGCATCATGCAGCCCATATATCATCTTTTTATTTCTAAGGCATTCTAAGGTTTGTATCATTCACAGCTAAATTTGCCAAATAACAAAAAATCTAGCATATAGGACCTGTTTCAAATGATCACTTTTACGCTCAACATAGCCACTTCATATGCGCACACTCGCTCTGGAATGGGAAAAATATGCATTATATTTTATTCAGATAAGTTCAATTATATTCTTTTTACTATAAAATCATATAATATAAAATAATGGCACTGTACTTATATGCATATCTTGTCTGCAAAATGAACAAGGCTACAGCCTATGGCATGGCTTATAGCCAGATAACATACAGTAGGCCAACTCATATTTTGTTCTTCTGAAATACATGTTCTTCATATTGTTAGGTTCTTATTTTCAGAGTAAATAACTCACGGACACTAGAGAAGCTTAACCAAGTTTAATTATTCCCAAAGGGTCGATACAGCTGTTATTCAGACAAAAAAAACATTTCACACAAGCACTGATATTTAACCCTTTCTCCTAGGCTGAGTCTCCTCCTACCCATTTGTACAAACATCATTCTTTACTGCTAGGCAGGACACTAGTGATACGGCCATAAACTTCTATTTCTCCCTTAAGGTGACCTGACCTGACCTGACCTCACCTCAACCCCCCTCCATTACTAACTCATGGCTCTCTGCTCTTATCAATGCCTGCCACATGTAACCGCTTCCCTGCACTCAACACATTCCAAGCTTAGTTGCACACACTATATACCTTCCTCCTATAACCCTTAACTTCTGGTGTAGACCCTCTAAACCTTAGCACTCCATCAGTGACATGAATTAGTATATTTTCATATTCTCAGAACCCAACAATATCATGTTGTTTCTTTAGACCTGCCAAAAATAAATAATGTATTTATTATACTTTTTAAAATGTAGCTGTTCCAATGGCTTGCATCAGAGGCTTGTATGCTGCTTGTATGAGTGGAGCCTGGAGATGCTAAACATGTTTATGTTAATTAATGGTCAATTACCATGAGACTGCAGACTTTTGCATGACAAAAACCGTCTGACAAATTTTCATGACTGCCACAACCCTAGCTCCGCCCCCCAAACAAGTACACATTTGGTGAATCAGACCAAATCTGATCGATGTTCCAGAATGCTGGAAGGGGGCCAGAGTGAAAAAGTTTGGGAACCCCTGCTCTACTGTACTGAACTATACTTTTCTTTACTGTACTGTACTCTGCTGTCCTGAACTGTGCTGTCCAAACTTGTTAAACATAGATATTTATGATTGGTTCGGACTGGACCAAATCCGAACCAATCATAGAAGTATACTGCACCAAAAAACAGACCCCCAAAAAAAGAAGTCGGTCTGGACAGGACCAAAACGTGGAGTCGGCCAATGCTTACTTGATGTGCAGCCAGATTACACTACAGTGCACAGTGAGTGATCAGCAAATATACATATTGTGTCAGGGCACACAGATGTAAAAGTTCCAATTGAATATATTCCAATGTACTTACTTGAAATGGCAAATGGACATTTGGAATGTGCTCTATCATTCTAACAAAATTAATTTAAAGTTTACCGTAAAAGCTTGGACAGATCAACTTGTAGAAAAAAGGAAGGGAAGCACTGCTGGGATACAGTAGAACGTTGTAGGTTGAAAGTGCTCTTTGGTAAAGGGGTTTTAAATGACCCCCAAAAAGAGGACCAAGGCACTCTTTTTTTTTTTTTTAAGTTAGGGCACTCTTCATTTAATTAAAATGTCTTTATTGTTATGGCATGTTCAATAGAACAAAACCTTTAAAACTCTGACCTGTTTCAGCAGCATGGCCTTAGTCAGGTAGTACAATGATACTATGACACAACATGCATTCTTTTGAACAAATCATGATCCAATCAACCCTGATTGAAGAGGGAGTTGTTACAGAATGTTCATTGGTGGACAGTACATAGTAAACAACAATAGGCAATATAAATAAAAAAAGGTGAAATAGAATATATATCAAAATGAATTTTAAAGTTAGAAGTATGAGATACACAACATTTGTAGCCTTGAATAAGAATTGGCAAAAATAGTGAGAACAGGGGAGCCATATATAAAGAGTACACTAGATGGGAGCAAACATGTACCATAATACAATAGATAAAACATCAAGTTCCAACTCCTCTAGGACTAGGCCTACGGGAAATGTGTAGAATCTGCAGACAAACTTCTCTGGAAAAGTTTTGGCAACCACCTCTGGAAGTGTTTCCAGCACCCACCTCTGACAGTCCATTTTTTACTTTACATGAGGGAGAACACATAAAGACAAACTGTTCTAGGTATCTGGGACAAAGTCTGAAAGCAATTCTAAATAATTTAAAGGACTGAAAACCAAAATAAGCAGCTTTATTTTCAGCCCACAAATTTAGCCCACAAATCAAGCCACATAAGTGGGTCAATGTGCAATTATTGTATGTGGGTCTTACTATAAATAAAGGGGCCAATGTGTGACATCAAGGTCAAAAGTTCAAAATGGTATGATAGTTTCTTGCAGCTTCACATGTGTAGTTACAGGAATAAAAGTATAGGTACAGTGGCTTGCGAAAGTATTCACCCCCTTGGCATTTTTCCTCTTTTGTTGCCTTACAACCTGGAATTAAAATAGATTTTTGGAGGATTTGTATCATTTGATTTACACAACATGCCTACCACTTTGAAGATGCAAAATATTTTTTCTTGTGAAACAAACAAGAAATAAGAAAAAAAAAGAAAAAAAAACTTGAGTGCATAACTATTCTCCTCCACAAAGTCAATACTTTGTAGAGACACTTTTTGCAGAAAATACAGCTGCAAGTCTCTTGGGGTATGTCTCTATAAGCTTGGCACATCTAGCCACTGGGATTTTTGCCCATTCTTCAAGGCAAAATTGCTCCAGCTCCTTCAAGTTGGATGGGTTCCGCTGGTGTACAGCAATCTTCAAGTCATACCACAGATTCGCAAATGGATTGAGGTCTGGGCTTTGATTAGGCCATTCCAAGACATTTAAATGTTTCCCCTTAAACCACTCGAGTGTTGCTTTAGCAGTATGCTTAGGGTCATTGTCCTGCTGGAAGGTGAACTTCCGTCCCAGTCTCAAATCTCTGGAAGACAAACAGGTTTCCCTCAAGAATTTCACTGTATTTAGCGCCATCCATCATTCCTTCAATTCTAACCAGTTTGCCAGTCCCTGCCGATGTAAAAACATCCCCACAGTATGATGCTGCCACCACCATACTTCACTGATGGTATTCTCAGGGTGATGGGAGGTGTTGGGTTTGTGCCAGGCATAGTGTTTTCCTTGATGGACAGAAAGGAACATTTTAGTCTCATCTGACCAGAGTACCTTCTTCCATATGTTTGGGGAGTCTTCCACATGCCTTTTGGCAAACACTAATGTTTTTCTTTAAGTAATGGCATTTTCTGGCCACTCTTCCGTGAAGCCCAGCTCTGTGGAGTGTACGGCTTAAGGTTGGCCTATGGACAGATACTCCAATCTCCACTGTGGAGCTTTGCAGCTCCTTTAGGGTTATCTTTGGTCTCTTTGTTGCCTCTCTGTTTAATGCCCTCCTTGCCTGGTCCGTGAGTTTTGGTGGGCGGCACTCTCTTGGCAGGTTTGTTGTGGTACCATATTTTTTCCATTTTTTAATAATGGATTTAATGGTGCTCCGTGGGATGTTCAGTTTCTGATATTTTTTTTATAACCCAACCCTGATCTGTACTTCTCCACAACTTTGTCCCTGACCTGTTTGGAGAGCTCCTTGGTCTTTGTGGTACCCCTTACTTAGTGGTGTTGCAGACTCTGGGGCCTTTCAGAACAGGTGTATATATACACTGAGATCATGTGACAGACCTTGTGACGCTTAGGTTGCACACAGGTGGACTTTATTTAACTAATTATGTGACTTGTGAAGGTAATTGGTTGCACCAGATCTTATTTAGGGGCTTCATAGCAAAGGGGGTGAATACATATGCACGCACCACTTTTCCATTTACTTATTTTTATGAATTTTTTAAAACAAGTAATTTTTAGCATTTCACTTCACCAATTTGGACTATTTTGTGTATGTCCATTACATGAAATCCAAATAAAAATCTATTTAAATTACAGGTTGTTATGCCACAAAATAGTAAAAACGGCAAGGGGCATGAATACTTTTGCAAGGCACTGTAGGCGCAATGAGACCGTAACTCCACCTAGCAACAACAAAACATCTACATGTCATTCAAAATGTCACAAGAAACATGGATACCACATGTTTCTTTGTCATGACTAGTTGCCAGGTCAACTTCTCTATCATTTACGGCCATGCTAAACATTCCCGAAGAATGAAAAAGATAATCAACAGCATTTTTATGTTTTAATAGTTGATATAATTACAATGGGTTCTGTCAACAAAATCACTGACAATAATAACCAATTATGAAATCATTATAATCAGTAAACTCTTCAAGCATTATGTCTGTGTCTAAAAACTAGCTGGCAAATTCTTGCTTCCTCTGTCCTTGTTTAATCCATGAAAGTGCATTGTAGCCTAAGGGGCGGAACCTTCACTCCTCTCCTCCAATGTACTTTGAGAGGGAGGTGAGGGAATGGGGGAAAGTGGAGAATTTCAATTGCATTTCCTTGATTCCTCACGTCCTCTCTCCTTGCCTCCTTCTCAAATCAAATCATTAAATCCTATTTTATTGGTCACATACACGTGTTTAGCAGTTGTTATTGCAGGTGTAGCGAAATGCTTGTGTTTCTAGCTCTGACAGTGCAGTAATATCTAACAAGTGATATCTAACAATTTCACAACATATACACACATCGAAGTAAAGGAATGGAATTAAGAATATATAAATATATGGACGAGCAATGTCAGAGAGGCATAGACTAAGATATAGAATACAGTATATACACATATGAGATGAGTAATGCAAGATATGTAAACGTTATTAAAGTGACTAGTGTTCCATTTCTTAAAATGTCCAGTGATTTCAAGTCTATGTATATAGGCAGCAGTGATGGCTATTTAACAGTCTGATGGCCTTGAGATAGAAGCTGTTTTTCAGTCTCTGTCCCAGCTTTAATGCACCTGTACTGACCTCGCCTTCTGGATGATAGCGGGGTGAACAGGCAGTGGCTTGGGTGGCCGTTGTCCTTGATGATCTTTTTGGCTTTCCTGTGACATCGGGTGCTGTAGGTGTCCTGGAGGGCAGGTAGTTTGCCCCCGGTGATGCGTTGGGCAGGCCCTGCGGTTGCGGGCGGTGCAGTTGCCGTACCAAGCAGTGATACAACCCGACAGGATGCTCTCAATTCTGCATCTGTAAAAGTTTGTGAAGGTTTTAAGTGCCAAGCCAAATTTCTTCAGCCTCCTGTAGCGCCCGCCTTCTTCACCACACTGTCGGTGTGGGTGGACCATTTCAGTGTGTCAATGATGTGTACGCCGAGGTACTTGAAGCTTTCCACCTTCTCCACTACAGTCCCTCCGATGTGGATAGTGGGGTGCTCCCTCTGCTGTTTCCTGAAGTCCACTATCATCTCCTTTTGTTTTGTTGATGTTGAGTGAGCAGTTATTTTCCTGGCACCACAGTCCCAGAGCCCTCACCTCCTCCCTGTAGGCTGTCTTGTCATTGTTGGTAATCAAGCCTACTAATGTTGTGTTGTCTGCAAACTTGGTTATTGAGTTGGAGGCGTGCTTGGCCACGCAGTCATGGATGAACAGAGAGTACAGGAGGGGGCTGAGCAAGCACCCTTGCGGGGCCCCAGTGTTGAGGATCAACGAAGTGGAGGTGTTGTTTCCTACCTTCACCACCTGGGGGCAGCCCGTCAGGAAGTCCAGGGCCCAGTTGCACAGGGCGGGGTTCAGATGCAGGGCCTCGAGCTTAATGATGAGCTTGGAGGGTACTATGGTGTTGAATGCTGAGCTATAGTCAATGAACATCATTCTTACATAGGTATTCCTCTTGTCCAGATGGGATAGGGCAGTGTGATGGCGATTGCATTGTCTGTGGATCTATTGGGGTGGTAAGCAAATTGAAGTGGGTCTAGGGTGACAGGTAAGGTAGAGGTGATATGATCCTTGACTTGTCTCTCAAAGCACTATAGTCAATATGTTGATAGGACTTCGGCAGCCTTTTCCTCAAATTTGCTTTGTTAAAATCCTCAGCCATCCCACGTTAGAAATTGTGCTACTAATGCAAACACGTCTCGTAAAAGTAATTATGTTTTTGTTTGGTTAGCTTTTGGAAATTGTAGAAATAAAACATTTTCCTTCTTCAGAAGTTCCAGCTAGGCAGGCTAACGTTAATTAGCTTACATTGAAGAAAAAAAACAATTAACCTGAATTAGGGCCAGACTAGTTACCATAATTTTCTCCCATAGCCATTGACAGTTTTTTCTATTGTCTCTTTGTGGTCCATTTAGATTGTATACAAAAAATGTTTTAAAAATGTTATGGTTAAAAATGTTCATGTTTTACTGTGACTTGTTGTAGGCTCCTAAGTTGACCATAAGGTTAAAAACCAAAATAAACTCAAAAACAAAATAAAAAACTAAGTAACTCCGCCAGAGTGTCTCTTTTGGGTCACGTTTGCTGGTCCCAAGCCCAGATAAAGGAGGAGGGTTGGAATTGTGACATTAAAAAAAACAAAGAATCAACAGAAGAAAGTTAATTTGGAGTTCTAAACATATTTAGGGTGTTTTTTACTCACTTTTGTGTCTCTCCCACGATGATATTCCTCTCTCCTACAGCGTCCATCACAATTACATGCACATTGCCAATTATGCATATTATGTGATGACGTTATTTAGCGACTTCTAGCGACTTTTAGGACAGCCAATAGCTACTTTCCTTACTGAGGAGTTGGCAACACTGGCAATGGGTGCCTTAGACCCCTGCGCCACTTGGGAGGGGATAATAAAATATCTTGAAGATAAGATCACAAATCTGCCCCTACACGCTAAACAAATTATTTGTATAGTCCCCCCTCTAGAATCAAATGTACACTTTTCGGTTCACAATCTGTTTGACAAAATGAGTTTCCTAGTTACAAATAAGGTCCGTCACCCTACCAAACTTCCCTGCTAAAACCTACTGTAGGTCTATATGCTGCCTTTTCGTTGTCACAGCCAAAATGTCAATCACCAAACGAGGGGACTAATGCAAGTGTGGATTAAATCGACTTTCGTCCATGCTGTACAACAAACTCAGCGGGAACATTATTTCTCTCCATTCAACGCCACTCTAATCTCGATGGAGCGTTTCTTTAAACATGCATCCAATCACTTCGATGCCTTACATAACTAGACCTGTCAATGCTTCAATGTGCCTCGTTTGACAGTGCTTTGGAAAGACAGGACAATGATAGAGATTCCGCTAGTTATGTTAAATTGCAGGCGCAGATGCTCCGATTTTCAAAACCATTTGGTGCACAGTTGAAAAGTTAATGGACTAATTAGAAAAATAAAAGCAGTAATTTTCAATGAGATATAAGAGGTGTGCTGTGAGAGCGTGAGAAGAGGGTCAAATGCGTATATCACGGTCAATGCACATGAGAATTGGCAGCTCTGACAACTCATGTTTCTCATGTGTAGGACATAAAATGGCCTACAAACCTTTTCTGTATTGTTTATTCTATGCTGTTGAAATTTAGGCCATTTATGAAGTTGACGTTAGTTGGCTGGGTGAAAGTAACTCAAGCGAGCATATCACCAATTTGACTGCTGGACTACTTTAAAGCCCAATTCAAAACCTGTTTACAAGGAAAGTCCCGTTGACATTCGCCACGCAGTTATTATTATGAGGATCAGCTGACACAAGATACATTTTAACACGTGAGACATCTCAAATTGAAACTTATTAACACGTGAGACATCTCAAAGTGAAACTTAACTTATCCAGTTAACTGGTTCAGTCGAAAGTGCACTAATGCTCAACTTTGAGTGCTCTCAACACATGCTGAGCATTGTTTAAAGAAAGATGCTGACTACCTCAACTTGACTCACGATCATTATTATTTACCTAGGTAAGTTGTATGTATGCTCACCTTACTTTGATGTGGTAACACCTTCAAATGTAAGTATTTATAAAACAGTATATTGCCGTTAGCCTTGCTTGGATATCTGAATGCACTATCAGTGCTTTGAAAAGTTGATGTATTTATACTTTCTTGTGGATATGTTCTCACGCGCCCACGGCCTAAAGGACCAGCCGCATGGACAACCGGTAAAGTACCATGTCATTTTATTCAACATTCTGGCATGTATAGGTGGCGAGGAAACCTTCCTGACTCAAACTAAGATTTCTGCCCGTCGTAGAATACAATGCAATTCAACGGTTAACCCAGCTGTTGCTCGGTTATGAGTCTTGGACCCAATCCAATGATCATCCTTTTAAGGCACTTGGCGCCTGTCTAAATAATGTGAAAGTAGCTTTTGATGCATGTCATTGTTCTTCTGCCTATGTTTATTGTCCGGACACAAAGACAATCCCTATTTCCTACGGTTTTAGTTTATTTTATGCATAATATGTCTTCAACGGGTGCGTTTTTTTAAGCGCCACAAATTACTTGATGTAGCCTATCCCAGAACGTTTTTACATGCAAATGGTACGTTTAAGTATATAACGTTAGTTAATTAGCCTACAAGAATGAGATTTCAGCTGAGCTGGGGCGTTTGTGAGAAGTCGTAAATCCGACATGATTAAGTAAGTGATTTTGAGGTCGGGCCAATTCTTCAACCATATACATTTAGCTAGCTTACCTAACATTCACAATACGGTCAAATTAGCTGCATTATCCACATTGATAACTGTCAAAAACCGATTTGTTGTCATCTTTTGGTTAAAAAGGTGAAACGTCACGGCTCGGCAACTCTGGTAACAACATTTTCTCCAAGTTTCCCACTTGTAATTACAATTTGGAAGGTCGTTCAAGTGAAACATTCCAGCATGAACTTTGAGCTTCCGATAACTCCAATAGCATGTGAACACCCCACTAGTCTTTTAGCTTTATTGGTATTTTTTTTACTGGTGTTTTATTACATTGGTATTATTATATGGTATTTTATCACATGCTTGAATAATGTTAACATGATTGATAGCCAGGTAGGTTACTTCCTAAATGTAATCTGTCACAGTTACTAGTTACCTGTCCAAAACTGTAATCAGTGACACGTTTTGAATTACCCAAACCCAGTAACGTAATCTGATTACATTCAGTTACTTTTAAATTACTTTCCCCTTAAGCGGCATTAGAAGACACACATGTATGTTACCGATTGAACCACATCTATTGCAGGATAAATACATGTTAAAGTTTACATAGCTGGCAATATATGGATGTTAAATTTAACTTAATGGGTTGGTTATGTAGGCTTCTTCTAACCTATTGCTTTCTACTACATATAATAATACGATTAAATTATATCTTTACATTAATAACCAAAGTCTATCAGAATTCCAGTCATTCCAATAAATGTTATACTCCTTGATCTTATTAGTATAGATTAGCCAAATTGTTTTACCTGAGCATAACCCCAAAACTAAGGACTTATTAGCCAGCCCTACTCTGTTTAGGATTTTGTTGTTATGGAGGACTGATTTGGCTCATTGATCGTAGTTGAAAAATAAATGCTGCGCTTATGGAATGGCATGCTTTGAGCACTTCTGAAAGTGCTATTTACATGTGAAAAATCAATTCTGCATTTGCTATAGGCCTATTGTTTCACTTTTTGTTGGTGACACTTTGATATCTTGATAATATGCAGCTGTTTAAAGGGCAAATCCACAGATGAAATAATAACAAAACGATCGCCCCACCTCTGTTTTGGTAAAAAGCTGAGGGATGGGCATGGAGAAATTGAACCACTCTCAGATTAATAGACAGAACTACGGATGCAATGACTGACCATCCATCATATCAAAATTATTGTTTTAACCATGTTATGAGGCTATACATTGTTTACATTTACAATGTTTACAAACATTGGAGAAAAACAAGCTTATATTTTGAGTTCTCATAGAGTGACAGTTGAACTAAACTCATGAGGCATTTATAAGTTATATTCTTCAAGAATCAATGGATATATATATCCAAGTCCAAAAATGGATGTAGCAACTACAGATTGCCCTTTTAAGTCTTTCAAAAGTGTTTGAGTTTGAACATGTGGCCATACACCTAGTATTGATACACCTAGTATTGGATCCATTAGGCCTATGGATTTAATGTTTTTATCAGCGTGAATTCGATTGCGCAATAAAAGCCCCACTTGTATTCCACAGGCTGGGATCCGCACTGTGCAGTTGTTGTAAGAGCACATTTTTCACTCGCTGTCTGTCCACTGGTTCAATTTTTTTTATTGATAGGCTCCTGAGTGGCGCAGCAATACATCTCAGTGCTAGAGGCGTCACTACAGCCCCTGGTTCGATCCCGGGCTGTATCGCAACCGGCCATGATCGGGAGCCCCATAGGGCGGCGCACAATTGGCCCAGCGGCGTCCGGTTTAGGGGAGGGTTTGGCCAGGGTAGGCAGTAAACTTAGGCCGTCAACCTCTTGAAGTCAATCATTATTGGGTTCAAATATTTATATTTGTGAACAGCCATCCACAACAACCACAATCCGTAAGGCACAAATAGCTAAATGAGAGCAGCAGTGATTCACATCAATGTGCTATGTAGATAGCAACAATAAGTGACATCCATATCGCCGTAGACTACACCACTGATGTCATCCTTAACTCCAAGTGTTTATTCAAATTGGATAATCTTTGGTTGCCAACAGCAGTCGTACCATTGGAAGACAGCTTGGACTGTAGCCTACAAAAACCTATTCCTGCTCTTTTCCCGCGATCCATCAAACACATTTGGTGTGTCATCATAGTGGTCTCTGAGGTAGGCATTTTCAAGGGATATATAAAGTGATTGCATTTATTTATTTATATATTTATATAAATATAATATATATATATATTCTTTTTATTTATATATTTATTTTTTATTTTTATGAAGTGACTGAAAATCGTACAGACTGGCTCTAAGGCTGCCTTTACGGAGGCAACCCTGATTGGTCAAAATACCAATTAGTGGCAAAATGTGTAAATGCAGCCCAAGAGCCAGTCCTACGCTTCAATTTGGAGATTTTCTCCTTCTCATTTGATAGGACACACACAACTCCTATATTAGCGGAATAATATTTCAGTTCTCGTATTGACTTCTCTAACCCCAAACCCTGGTCTGCTTCAGAAGCGTTCCCGTAAGTCTTGTGATGTTGCTCCTCTGGGTTCAGAAACTCTGTGGGATCCTCTTTATGGTGCCATTTCCGCATTCACATGCAAGTCGGAAACTCAGACATTTCTGACTTGCTGATTCATTGAATGCGGCACGTGCATAATTACAACCAGTTAGCAAGTTGGTAATGTCAGAGTTTCCTAGTTAGGACTAGCACATGAACGCGGCATTTCTCTGAAAAAAACGAGGTAAAATCATGTCGTCAGTGATCAAGTCGGAAAGTCGGGGCTCTAGAAAGATTCCTGACTTTCCGACTTGGAATTCCGAGTTGGATGAGCGTTCAAAACGATTTTTCCCAGTCGGAGCTTGTGTTTTTTTTTGTTTTTTTTTACGTTCCCAGTTGCCTTGAACATGCTGAAGTCGGAGTTTTCCAAGTTCCCAGTTGTTTTGAATGCAGCATTAACAGCAGTTGAACGTCACCATCTGCTAATCAAAGTTACTAAAGCACACACCAATTTTCACCTGGGTCCGGTTTCCCAAAAGCGTCTTGGCTAAATTCATTGTTAGAACATTTGTAGGAGCATCGTTACATCTCTGAGCTGTTTCCCAAAACCATCAATATTAAAGTTGCACTTGAAAAAGCTTGTTATTTATCGACTGCCTTAGACCACTCGTAGGACAGCTAAGTGTGTCATTAGATGCGTTTTTTCCCTACCACGTCACTTTATACACAGAATTATCTCCTCTATACAGACTCAAGATATTTGTCTCTCTGTGATCACTGACAACTTCACAACAAAATTGACTACAACTGCAAAGTTACCAATGTCTTTCCAATTGTTACAAACAAGCAAAGGATAAAAATATGCTTCAAATGAAAACCGAGATGACTGCATTAAAAGACAAAGCCTACCTTACGTTAGCGTTAGGCACCTAGGTTAATGGAGTGTCTCGGATTTCCGTACACAATAATACAAAATGCTCCGAGACCAGGTTGCTCTAGGAGCTGAATAATCCGTCTCCATTGTGGAATAATTATAATGTTAAATAAGGTAAGATTTAAATGAAGAAAGATGATCTGAGAGCAGTGCTGCCTTTCTTTCGATTCTATCAGTATCGACACATAGCGAACGTTCTTCCTGTGTGGTGTTTTGGGAAAAGCTGGTTACATCTTCAGCCAGTGCAGGAAAGATGCATCGTTAAAACACTCAAAAGTCTAAAGTTTACCGCATGCTTCCCAGTCAAAACAGTTAATGCATATATTATGACGACATTTTGTGACATTTTGGTGTTCGGCAGGGGGTTTCTTCAGGAGAAGAGCAGGGCAGTCAAAACCTTGTAATTCAAGATTACAAGTACATTTAATGAGGAGCTTCTTGTTGGAGCCCCTCTTGCAGACCAGTACACTGCTACATAAATAATTGTTGGTACTATAGGCTATATTACATAGACGTGTACTATAGGCTATATTACATAGACGTGTAAGCCTACACTTACAATGTTTCATATGCACCATTATAATCATCCACTTTGTCACATATGCATGGACCAGCAGTGAACAGTGTTTTTCTTAACAAAAATGCTTGAAGTGAGTGTTAATGAGTGCTGTTGTTTTTGAGTCAATCACATGAATGGTGTGTGCCACCAGGAATGTTTTTTTTACGATGTACTATCAACTTAAATGTTGTATAGACCATATTTTCCCTATAAAAACACATGGATGTACAGTACCAGTCAAAAGTTTGGACACACCTACTCATTCAAGGGTTTTTCTTTATTTTTACTGTTTTCTACATTGTAAAATACAGTGGTTCCTTCTTTAAAAGTTGCGAGCTTACACCGCGGGACTTAGAGGTACCCAGCGTCACGTCTTCATTCCGCAAGGGGGAGTTAGAGCATTCATTATGCATTTGGGTCCCAAGGTTTTTATGACTGATCATATCGAGTGGTTCCAATGATGAATTTGACGCGAGCCACCTGTCCCTGATGACTTTCTTCAGCAAAGATGGCTGATAAAACATTATGTTGGAAGCAAATTTAAGTAATTATAACATTTAACTAATATGTTAGTTAATGTAGAGACAAACGATTGTGCATATTCTTTTGTTATGAAAATTGCTATTTTGCACTTTTTTTCCCCAGTCATATCCAATACTAGGTGTATCAAACTCCATTCTTTGAATGATGCTGTCTGCATGTATGTATTACAATTATACACTTCAACAGTGTTTACTGCTCCTGGAACATCAATGAGTGCACATTGTAACTATGCAATAGACTAGAAACATGATTTAAGTGAAGGCTGATTTGTAATTCATATATACAGAATAAAAAACAATACATCCTGCCAGCACGCCCACAAGCGAGCCACTCAAGCGAAGAATGACGCGAGGAATGAGATGGGAGTAACAATCCAGGCTATTTGCTCTGAGACCGGCATAATAAAATTATGAAACAAGCAGGTAGAAGGTTTCGAACCCTCAACATTCTAGCCCGAAGTCCAGCACGCTATCGACTATGCCCAAATGTATTAATTGGGGTTGGGGCCGATTGTGGCTAAAAACATTTTATCAATTAGAATCTTTAACATGTGGAAAGGGGAAAAATTATTATTTTTTCACAAGCATAGCAGGATGGGCTATTAGCTGAACAATAGACTATTCAACCTTTACTAAAGAATTGTCTAATAGCCGAGCTATTGTCTAATAGCCGAGCTAAAGACAGATACAAATCATTTGTATCTGTCTTTCCACATCTACCTACACACATATCTACCTGCACACATGGTTAATGTTCTGAAAGTATATATATATATATATATACTGCTCAAAAAAATAAAGGGAACACTTAAACAACACAATGTAACTCCAAGTCAATCACACTTCTGTGAAATCAAACTGTCCACTTAGGAAGCAACACTGATTGACAATAAATTTCACATGCTGTTGTGCAAATGGGATAGACAACAGGTGGAAATTATAGGCAATTAGCAAGACACCCCCAATAAAGGAGTGGTTCTGCAGGTGGGGACCACAGACCACTTCTCAGTTCCTATGCTTCCTGGCTGATGTTTTGGTCACTTTTGAATGCTGGCGGTGCTTTCACTCTAGTGGTAGCATGAGACGGAGTCTACAACCCACACAAGTGGCTCAGGTAGTGCAGCTCATCCAGGATGGCACAACAATGCGAGCTGTGGCAAGAAGGTTTGCTGTGTCTGTCAGCGCAGTGTCCAGAGCATGGAGGCGCTACCAGGAGACAGGCCAGTACATCAGGAGACGTGGAGGAGGCCGTAGGAGGGCAACAACCCAGTAGCAGGACCGCTACCACCGCCTTTGTGCAAGGAGGAGCACTGCCAGAGCCCTGCAAAATGACCTCCAGCAGGCCACAAATGTGCATGTGTCTGCTCAAACGGTCAGAAACAGACTCCATGAGGGTGGTATGAGGGCCCGACGTCCACAGGTGGGGGTTGTGCTTACAGCCCAACACCGTGCAGGACGTTTGGCATTTGCCAGAGAACACCAAGATTGGCAAATTCGCCACTGGCGCCCTGTGCTCTTCACAGATGAAAGCAGGTTCACACTGAGCACGTGACAGAGTCTGGAGACGCTGTGGAGAATGTTCTGCTGCCTGCAACTTCCTCCAGCATGACCGGTTTGGCGGTGGGTCAGTCATGGTGTGGGGTGGCATTTCTTTGGGGGGCCGCACAGCCCTCCATGTGCTCGCCAGAGGTAGCCTGACTGCCATTAGGTACCGAGATGAGATCCTCAGACCCCTTGTGAGACCATATGCTGGTGCGGTTGGCCCTGGGTTCCTCCTAATGCAAGACCATGCTAGACCTCATGTGGCTGGAGTGTGTCAGCAGTTCCTGCAAGAGGAAGGCATTGATGCTATGGACTGGCCCGCCCGTTCCCCAGACCTGAATCCAATTGAGCACATCTGGGACATCATGTCTCGCACCATCCACCAACGCCACGCTGCACCACAGACTGTCCAGGAGTTAGCGGAT
Organism: Salmo trutta; assembly: GCF_901001165.1. Lineage (NCBI taxonomy): Eukaryota > Metazoa > Chordata > Actinopteri > Salmoniformes > Salmonidae > Salmo > Salmo trutta. Next base: position 13,536,846 of record NC_042983.1, on the reverse strand, counting down.
GCTTTAGTCCAGGTCTGGGAGGAGATCCCTCAGGAGACCATCCGCCAACTCATCAGGAGCATGCCCAGGCGTTGTAGGGAGGTCATACAGGCACGTGGAGGCCACACACACTACTGAGCCTCATTTTGACTTGTTTTAAGGACATTACATCAAAGTTGGATCAGCCTGTAGTGTGGTTTTCCACTTTAATTTTGAGTGTGACTCCAAATCCAGACCTCCATGGGTTGATTAATTGGATTTCCATTGATTATTTTTGTGTGATTTTGTTGTCAGCACATTCAACTATGTAAAGAAAAAAGCATTTAATAAGATGATTTAATTCATTCAGATCTAGGATGTGTTATTTTAGTGTTCCCTTTATTTTTTTGAGCAGTGTATATCATTTCTTACCGAGCCTTTCCATAAGTCCATGCAAGTTTATTCGTGTCTTCTGACTGTAATTAGAGTGATGTTGTGCCGGGATGCCAGCAGATTAGATTGCCTTTGCCGATCGCTCATCATCTTCATGAACATAAGCAAGTGATGTCTGCTAAATAATCAATTTAGGTTTCTCCAGAAATAAATAATTCAAAATAACAAACTGTCTTTATTTACAAATTAGTGAGAATGTCTCACCCTATGTTCAAGAATTGCCTTTTCTCACTCTAAAATTAAAACGAAATCTCCAAAATATCGTTACTTTTTAAACAAAGCGATTTATTATTATTAATTTAGAATTATATAAAAGCCCCTTAGGATCTGTGAGAATATCTGAGAATATCTAACGGAAAATGCCACTTAGATATTAATTTAGAGTCCTCCAATCCTCTAAATGTAATTATTGGCGGAGAGTCACGTCATTGAAAAACATTTTTTTCGATATACTGTAGGCGAAATTAGGCTCATTAGTGTTGAGTAATGTGCTGTTAAAAATGGTGAAGGTCTTATTTATTTAAAGAGGATGTTGAAGTTAGAATCGCTTTTTTAGCACCGTTTCGCGCTGTTCTGAGGCAAGCATGGGGACTAGTCTTGATATATCAATGAGATTTTTATTTTCTCTTAATCTCCATTTGGGTATTGGCTAGACAAGAATTAGAAAATTAGAGTGCAGAAATGTTATGCTCTTATGCTCCATTATTTAACTAGACAAGTCAGTTAAGAACACATTCTTATTTACAAGAACGGCCTACTCCTCCCTCCCGTTGTACAGCACCATATTTTCCATTCCCATCCTAATGGAAACCCTGATGGTTTCGTTTTTTTGTTTTTCTCTGAATAGAAACACCATAATATTAATCAAATTAATTAAGCCAAATTTCTTAAAATCAATCCCATATACTATGTTATTACAAAAAAGGTTTTAAATTCTCTGGTAATGTCTATATGGAAGACTATCAAATGCTTCTAAAAGATGCCCTCTGGTGGTCAAACTAGCAATAATTTGCGTTAACAGAAAAAATGGCTGACAAATAGATAACGTGCCACAGAATGCTGCAGCAGCCCGCAAGGTGTGCCACAGTATGACACAACTTTTAAAGGAGGAACCACTGTAATAGTGAAAACATCAAAACTATGAAATAACACATGGAATCATGTAGAAACAAATCAAAATATATTTTATATTTGAGATTATTCAAAGTAGCCACCCTTTGCCTTGATGACAGCTTGATGAAAACATCTAAAAGAATTGCACTACATCACTGGCCATCAGGCAGGCCAAAACTCCATCACACCAAAACGGGCTGAAATTTTTGTTGGTCTTTTCAAATGGCTCTTACACTGAGGGAATTATCATTCTAATCTCAGTATTATTCTGACCTTGTAGTGTGGAAAGAGGGAAATCACGTTTTTGACTGCACTGGGCCTTTAAGATCTTTGATAGGCTGATGTGGAATTTGTTACAGGAAATCACTGTCAGCTGGTGAGGTTAGCATAGGGCTAACATGTGGCAGGTTATCTGATAGAACATCCCATCACATGCAACTACGTCAAGGATTTTAATTGGCTGATGCACATTTTGAGACTGAGGAAAAGGTTTTGAGTTTAACTTTTTCTAATGTTCAAGTATGGACCCCTCTATCTTATTTATTTACTTTCTCCACAGTACCCCAACTCGAGGCAAGGAGAGGTAGTGAAAGTGCACTGACTCCTACAGGTGCTTCGTGATGGTTAACCTCTCAACCGTGGAGCACAGCACCAGAAGACCTCCACGCTGCTGGCCTTCGGTGGCTCTTTTCCTCGTCTTCATCCTCACACAGCAGCTCTACGCCCTCATCGTGTTACAAGGCCAGTTGGTCAGCTCTACTGAGGCCATCATCAGCCCTTTCAACTTCTGCCTCCAGGGACAAGATGTTGGAGTTATCTGTGATGATCAACACAACAACATGGCTGCCACCGCTGGTGTATTAGTGTATATCCTCAGGGTTCTGGTCATTATGAGCCTGTATACTCCACTGGTGCTGGTGCCCTTTGCCCTCATGGCCTTTCTTTTTGCAGTCTGCTGTGATGACAGAGGGGTGTTGTGGTTCAGTGTCAGCTGTCAGGCTGCTTCCAGCCTACTGATGCTTGTGGGCCTCTGTGTGTTTGTGGGGCTCCACTTTAGCTATGTGTCATTGGCTGGTATGACAGCAGGGTACTATGTCTGTGTGTTTGTTAATGCTGAGCTTGCTACAGCAGCTGTACTGACCTGGATGACAGGGAGGCGGGAGCTAAGAGATGAGACGACAGCCTATGATAACTAATAACTCAGTGGAGAGGCTTGCTGGTAACCAACATGGGATTGTCAAGTCCTCCCTAGTGTTCAAATAAGAGGAAATGTTCAGCAACCCCTAACTGACCTCTCTGCAACAGTTTACGTTGGCAAACATTTGTTTGCTGGTCAGGAAAAACAAGTCAACTTTTGATTTGTTTATTTCAAGTTTTTCAATGTGTTCAACATGATCAACCAAAAAGGTGTACATTTTAAATGACTATGTCTATATAATGTTTTTGAAAACATACTATTCATAACTTTATTTTGTCTGTTTTCATGTTTGTGTTCTGTTCTGTACATAGATGTATATTTTAAAATCAAATTAAGTTTCCAATATGAACTCTGATACAGAGATACTTTGCTCTTTGACCACTACTACTATAGTCCTACTGTATTGTGGTCGGCAATGTTGACAACAAAAATGCTACAGTAATTTTAATAAATCAACCACTAGCCTAAGTAATTCTAAAATATATTGCATACCTTCTGGGTAACTGTCATGTTCCAGTAAATGAGTGTGATAACAATGATTATTAGGTGAATTAGGTTAAGTTAAAACCACCAATTTTGCTCACGAGTCTCAAATGTACATGATGTATTCGTCAACAATGTTGCAAAATTGTGAAGTGCATGACATGCCTGTTGATCATAAGCCTATCATAAGAGTATGTTGATGGTCAACAAAGATTTCTCTAATTTCTATATGAATTTGGTCAGGTCGCCAAAAAAGTGACATATTACAGCTTTAAAAAGAAAATGAAATCAATAAAAGTGCCTTTAAAATATCCTGGTAGTCACATTTTATTCTTCAATCCAAATTATATATATTTTTTGTTTCTATTACAAAGTATGTCATTGCCCTTTTAATGCTCTTAATAAAGGGGAAACTATCTTGCGCAGTTGCGCCTAATATTGTACACATCATTAGTTGTACCTAGTGAGCCAGTTTTTAGGCCCAAGGCCTTTTCTAAGACATAGTGCCTAAACACTTCACAGATGAAACCTAATCCGGTATTAATAAATGCTTTCAATTGAGATGTATTTACTAACATATACCAAGAACCCACTATTAGCAAAGAAGGAAATCATTCATGTTATGGGTCCCATTTGCCCCCATTGACTATTTTAAATATACTCTAGTCTACATGACCTCACTGTGTACCCCCCCATCTCAGTTTGTAAGGAAAGCATCTCAAAGTTCAAAGTGTTCCATCATCAGGTGAAGAATATCTCCCTTACAAGCCTGAGGGCATCATCGTCTGCTGTGGGAGACTGTGACCGTGAGTGGTCCTCTGCTCCTTCAACATCCTGAGCCAAATCCCCTGGACCATCAGCATCGTCGTGACCATGACCTGGTCCTGAACTCTGACCCTCAGGTCCCTGCTCTATGTTGTTATTGTGAGTGTTGTTGTTTTGAGCGTACAGTAGAGTGTCCTCCTCGGCTACGTCGATGTCCGTTTCTGAGACATACGTCCTCTCCTGGGCATCAGAGTCTGAGGACTCCGCCACCACGTCCAACTCAGACAGCCTCCTCTTCTTCTCCCTGACACAGTTGTGTTTTGCATTCACAGAGCAGCCCACCACACTACTTTTGACCTGTAGGAATGAATGCAATATACAGGGTGAATTGGATAAAGCAGACAGAAATAGCTCAGTTATATCCACTAGAAATGATTCTCAAACCTCCCCACCAGACGTTTCACAATTTTGTTGTAGCCCTGAACTAGCTCACCTGATTCACCTATTCAAAGGCATGATGATTACCTGATGAGTTGAATCGGGTGTGCTAGCTCTGGATTAGATCAAATAACAGCTGTGGGTCCCCACTAGAGGTCTTTCATACTGTGGTCTAAGCTAGCTAGCTGCATCCCTCCCATACCCCTCAGTGAATCATCAGTCTATGGAACATCACCTGTTTGTCATCATGACTAGCTCCATCTTCTCCAGCTCCAAAATCATTCAAATAACTGACAGCTGCCTCCACCAGCTCCTTTTCATTCATGCAGTAGAAAGCCACTCTGAACAGCAAGAGAGGGAAAATTAAGTCCTATGTGCAGAAAATGAATGCTTTTCATATAGCCGATAATAGGCCATCAGGTTACTTTTAGTTGAAAAATAGAAAAGTTAGTGGTTGAAACCACACTCTTACAGAAAACGATTGCCATTTTGAAAATATTCAGAATAAACTGCAAAATTACTGCAGTAAAAAAACTTATCTTGGAAGCAATATATAACTGCAGTACAGTGTATTGCAGTACAGTGTATTGCAGCTATACTGCATTCTGACCAGTGGAGGCTCCTCAGAGGGGGAAGGGGAGGACCATTCTCCTCAGTGAATTTCATAAAAATTACAATTGTAAAACATTTTAAAAGTTATCCTCTTTAGATAAAACTATACTAAATATAATCACGTCAAATAATTGATTAAAACACACTATTTTGCAAAAAGTCTACAGCAGCCTCAACAGCACTCTGTAGAGTAGCACCATGGTGTAGCCAGAGGACAGCTAGCTTTCACCCTCCTCTGGGTACATTGACTTCAATACAAAACCTAGGAGGCTCATGGTTCTCATCCCCTTCCATAGACTTACACCAGCCTTTCTTAAAGTATGGGTCGCGGACCTGTTAATGGTGGGTCGCGACGTGTCAGAGTAAATTTATAATTATTTAATTAATTACAGGAATTGATTTGGCCAAGTGTTTTTAAATGGTGGAAAATAAACCTGAATAGATATTTATATGGATATTTAATTTCAATGTTATTTGTTTTTGTCTATATTGCATTTGTTTTAGGCACAAGGGCAATTAAATGTACCAATATTTATTTATAGTTGCATATTTTCCAAAGCTTGAATTTCTCATTTGGGTCCCAGGCTGAAAAAGTTTAAGAACCCCTGATTTACACAGTAATTATGACAATTTCCGGAGGACGTCCTCCAGCCTATCAGAGCTCTTGAAGCATGAACTGACATGTTGTCCACCCAATCAAAGGATCAGATAATCTAGTACTGAAAGCATAAACTACAGCTAGCTAGCACTGCAGTGTATAACGTGGTGAGTTGTTGCCTCAAAGAGAGAAAGACAACAGTTGAACAGTTTTTAACAAATACATTTCTTCCAAAATGAAGGAGAAGCAAGAGAGAAATATATAGAGGGGGATTGTCATTTTTTCCACTTTCAGTTTCACTTACTTAGCTAGCAAATGCAGCAAGGTAGTTTAGCCTACTGAAACAACCTACTTTCCAACAACACTGGAACTCTAACCAAATCAAGGAACGCTTTTGGTATTATAAATTATTGCCACCAGGGCCCGCCGATGTAACTGCTTACTGACTGTACACTGTATCATTACTGTATGATTGTAGCGGGTTTACTATCGCCTTAGTTACATTAGCTATGCTGACTATGACGTTAATTTAGCTAATATACTTCAGCTAATATAGTGACAACGATGTAGGCTGTGTATAGGTGTTTGGCTTGGAAAGGTTTTTTCGCCCGGTCACATACAGCTGATGTGTTGTGCATTGAAGTCCACAAGCGAAGAGGTGTCACACCTGTGTGTACCTACGTTGTACATTTTAATTTATGGGCTAGGTTGTAGCAACCTCATGATGGGCATAGGGGAAATTCGAGTATCGTGTAGTAGCCGAAACCTATCACTGTAACATTGAACTGGGTGAATGGAATATGAATGAGTCATCCAATATGCTGTAATAGAAATAAAGCCATGTTCATGAAAAAGAGAGAAAAAACGTCCTCTTCTTAAACGGCACCGTCTAACCGCCACTGATTCTGACTGCAATGTCTTTCGTAAGGGCACTATAGTATAGGTATTATTTCATATCTCAAGAATATCAGGTTACTTTGTCCTTTGATGAAACTACACTGCCCACCTTTCAACTCGTTTCCTCCTTGGTCTCTTGCCTGAAGTTATCCTCTTCAGTGTCTCCTTATCTTTCACTCTGTCCTCATCCTTCCTTACCATCCAAGACGGTAGTTCCCGCCGCCTTCCTGACATGTCAACGATGTACTGTATGCTCAGTTTAATGTTTAAATCATAACTTCGGGAATTTTCGATGTCATTTCACAACTTCTGTTTTTTTTCCGGTTTGGTACATCCGCAGCCATAGGAAAGATATACTTGTGAGGAGATGGGAAAGTCCATTGATATCGTATTAAGGCCCATTGTGTGCGTTGCCAACCCGGCAATGGGCCGCGCGTTGCATTCTGGGCGATTCTGGGATAATTAAAACTCTCCTTCAAGGAGTCAGTCAAGCGCCAGCTCAAAAAACCAACCATTAGCATGAATTTCATCAACAAGAAGTACAACATTGCAAATCTTTTCCGAGATATGAGATAATTAACTTGTTGTCTGTAATATCGTATAGCTTTGGAATCGTGACATTGCGTACTTTCGAGGAAAATGGCCAAGTTAAGGAGGGATTGCCTTACGATTAGTAATTAGTAATTAGTAATAAATTAGCAACCGCGTGACGCACCATAGAACGTGAACACGATTGGTCGACAGTCTGCTGGTGAGGCGTTATGACGGTTCTCCAGGCATTGCCCGTTAGATCACTATCTCCTTTCTCTGAAATCTCTGATTACGTACTCCTCGCGTCCTCTCTTTTCCCCATTGGACACATTTAGCATTTAGAGGGAGGGACTTCTGGCTTTCTCATCCAATGGGTCTTGAGAAGGAGACGAGGAGCGAGGACGCGATAAATGTTTGAGATATTTCCATTTGTAGACATATCGAAAGTTCTAACCATAGTCAGAGTGCCATGCTTAGCCTAGAGTGCCATGTTGCGGACAAGAAGAGAAACACTACAATGTGCGTAATGCATCTGTAGTTTAGTTTCCATTACGTTATTGTAAAGTCACGACCAAAGTAAATGGTAAAATGTTTATTATATACTGAACACAAATATAAACGCAACATGCCATGCATTCATTGATTTTACTGAGTTACAGTTCATATGAGGAAATCAGTCAATTTAAATAAATTCATTCGACAATAATCTATGGATTTCACATGACTGGGAGTACAGATGTGCATCTGTTGGTCACAGATACCTTAAAAATGGGCCTCACAAAGGGCCTTGGGATCTCGTCACTGTATTTTTTTGCATTCAAATTGTCATTGACAAAATGCAATTGTGTTCGTTGTCTGTAGTTTATGCCTGCCCATACCATAACCCCACCACCACCATGGGGCTGGCACTGTTCACAATGTTGACATCAGAAAACCACTCGCCCACACGATGCAATAGATGTGGTCTGCGATTGTGAGGCCGGTTGGACATACTGCCAAATTCTCTAAAACAAACAGACGTTGGAGGTTTATGGTAGAGAAATAAACATTAAATTATTTTGCAACAGCTCTGGTGGACATTCTTGCAGTCAGCATGCCAATTGCGTGCTCCCTCAACTTGAGACATCTATGGCATTGTGTTGTGTGACAACTGCACATTTTAGAGTGGCCTTTTATTGTCCCCAGCACAGCACAAGGTGCACCTGTGTAATTACCATGCTGTTTAATCAGATTATTGATATGCCACACCTGTCAAGTGGATGGATTATCTTGGCAAAGGAGAAATGCTCACTAACTGGATGCAAACAGATTTGTGCACAACATTTGAGAGAAATAAACATTTTGTGCGTATGGAACATTTCTGGGATCTTTTTTTTCAGATCATGGGATCAACACTTTTTACATGTTGTGTACATATTTTTGTTCAGTGTAATTTAACTTTTTACAGCTCCTAGACGGTTGCTTTTATAACGACCATCTGTGTTTATATGAAGTATAATTTGGGCTTTCTTCAAGTCTTCTACACTAGATGGAGCCTTTGAGACACATCCTTCCATTTTACAGTGTGGCCATCCATTTTAAAGTGATAGTTCACCCAAATTAGAAAATTACATTGGTTTAATTACCCTGTAAGCAATCTATGGATAAGGCATGACAGCAATCCATACTTTGGTTTTATTTCCCTGGCACTGTTTCCATGATTTAGCATTTGTGGCACAAATCCCTTTTAAGTCATGGGACCGATATTAGCATTTTCCAGCATCTTATTCAAAACATCTATAAGTGACTTTGCTGAGCTTCACAATCAATTTTAGATAAATGCTAGCATCAGTCCCATGACTTGAATGGGATTGTGCCACAAATGCTAAAACGTTAGCATGTGGAAACCAATGGATTGCTGTCATACCTTGTTCATAGACTGCTTACAGGGTACAGAAACCAATGTGTTATTTAGTCATTTCTTAAATCCACTTCAATCAGTGTAGATGAAAGGGAGGAGACCGGTTGAAGAATGATTTTTAAGCATTGAGCCATGGATTGTGTATGTGTGCAATTCAGAGGGTGAATGGGGAAGACAAAAAATGTAAGTGCCTTTGAACGTGGTATGGTAGTAGGTACCAGGCGCACCGGTATGTGTCAAGAACTGCAACGCTGCTGGGTTTTTCATGCTCAACAGTTTCCCGTGTGTATCAAGAATGGTCCACCACCCAAAGGACATCCAGCCAACTTGACACAACTGTGGGAAGCTTTGGAGTCAACATGGGCCAGCAACCCTGTAGAACGCTTTCGACACCATGTAGAGTCCATGCCCCGACCAATTGAGGCTGTTCTGAGGGCCAAAGGGGGTGCAAATCATTATTAGGAAGGGGTTCCTAATGTTTGGTATACTCAGTGTAGTTGCCACTGTGAGAGGGCACACGGATTGTTTGTGATAAGTTTATTCTTATTTATTTATCGATGGTGCAATTTCATTTTCCAGGTAAGTTGCTTGTCAATAAAATGCTATTTTATGCCTGCTACATTAGGTTAATCAAGTGAGTGGTTCTTTCCTTTAAGCGGATTAATTCCTGCTAGAAAATGTTTTACTTCATCTATTGGTGCTCAGCCCTGTCAATCAAGCCCATCCTCATCTGCTCTAGTATGTCAACAACAATCAAGTCTGTGGGCATGTTTCAGTGGTAAGGCAAAAGCAACCGACTGTAGACAAAAGTCGAGGAGTGACGTCGGGGGAGGTGCATCTCCGACAGCTGAAAATTGGAGAAGGGTGTAATTGCATATCGCAATTAGGGGTGTTTTCTGATATCAGGCGTTTCTTGATATCAAGTTATACCTGTTGATGCTTGCCATTGGTTGGTGGCCGTTTCATTCGCATCGAGGACAACAGTTGTTGACAACTGCAGCATTGTAGCTAAGCCTAACCCTTTTCCTAATCTTTCCTAACCTGCCACACTAATTCACCTAACCTGTGAAGCTAATTCACCTAACCTGCCATGTTAATTATCCTATCCTGTTATGTAAGCAAACCATCATCAACAAACCATCTGTCTCATAACACTGGAACTTACCAATGGCAGGTATCAGTGGGCATTTCCTGATATCAGGGAACACCCACATCAGGTGAGGCCCCAAATTGCAGAATGCAATTACACCATATTCAAAAGTCAGACACTAATGTGGTTATAATATCCACCCGGCACAGCCAGAAGAGGACTGGCCACCCCTCATAGCCTGGTTCCTCTCTAGGTTTCTTCCTAGGTTTTTGGCCTTTCTAGGGAGTTTTTCCTAGGGAGTTTTTCCTAGCCACCGTGCTTCTTTCACATGCATTGCTTGCTGTTTGGGGTTTTAGGCTGGGTTTCTGTACAGCACTTTGAGATTTCAGCTGATATACGAAGGGCTATATAAATAAATTTGATTTGATTTGATTTGATTTTCCAACAGCAAGTCTCAGATCAACATGGCAGTGTTACCGTTGTTTATAAAAGTTTTTCTTTATAATGCTGAAATAAACATGGCTCCAACCCCCTATATCACACACTCACAAACTGAAATATAATGTGGTCATTGTAAAATCAAATATCACATTAATTTGAATATAGGCTATCCACTGTATACATGGAGTTGGTTCCCATTTTAGTAATGTCTTTGGCCACCTTTGCGTGGGTCAAACAAAAACACCCTAATGATTGGTTGACAATAGAGCCTCCCACAATGCAGACAAGGCTGCAGGAGGAAGTTGGTGAAGAACAACTGCAGAAACTTGCAGTCAAGTTCATGACCTTTGATCACATGATTTCTGTAAAGTTCTTGCAGTAGACATGTAGGCTCAAGTAGGAAAATTTGTATCCCTATAATGCAACAAACTTTTAAAGGCATCAGTCACTGACTTTGGAGATGGCTGCCAGTGTGGCCATGAGGTGGGGGTAAGATGGCGGACTGGAAAAAAATGGAGAAAAGTGGAACACGTTTTGAGTGAATACGGAGTGGTGGATCACACAGAACTTGTGGTAGAGCTACAGAAGAAAATTGAACGAGAGTGAGGATGAATTAACTGCGGTGGCAGGTGCGGTGAAGACCGCAGAGTATGAGCCTCATCTGGATGATGACAAAGATGATTCTGGCCCAGTGGGAATTAGGTTTTTGGAGAGAATGGATCCTTGCCTTCTGGCAGATCCGTATGTGGTGTCAGGTTTGGTGGAGAGCAGGTTGTGATATGTTGGGTCAGTGAAAGTGACTCGAAGTGGAATTGTTTAGATTTTTTTTTGTGTTTCTGCCGTCCAGAGGGAGCTTGCACTCTGTACCATGCGACTGGGGACAAGAACTGTGACTTGCTTTCCTCTCTGGAGCAGGGCGCCGTTGAAAGGAGTGATAACTGGAGTGGTGTTAAGTGTGGAGGATGATCAACTGAAGTTGAAGATTCCCAGTGTCTGTGACGCCCGCCGTTTGGTGTGACGCGGACCTGGTGTAGAGAGTGGTTAAACAGGGAATACACTGTCTGTACTACTGAGTTTTGATGCAGTTACTTTACCAGATAAAGCCAAGTTGGGATATGTCAGTTATACCATGAGAGCTTTTGTCCCGAAGCCATTAGAGATTTAGGTGTCAGGCTTATGGTCATGTGGCAGCAGTGTGTAGGAGGGAGATTTCTAGATGTGAGAAGTAAGCAGGAGAACATGAGACAAAGGAATGTGTAGTATCGGTGGGAAAAGTTGTGTGTTTAAGCTGTAGGGGTATCCGTGGTGTAGGTTAAGGTTGCAAGGATCAGAGTAGGGCAGAAGGTGTCGTATGCATGAGGCAGTGAAAAGAAGAGTAGTAGAGGAAAATGGGTGCAGAGTGAGTAGGCTGAGGCCAATAGAGAGTGATAGGAATAACATGTGAATAACGAGCTTCAGTAAGGTATTTTTGGGGGGTGCGTTTATGGCCATAGTTGTCAATTGTACGGCAGGAATGGAACGTAAGTCACTGATGATAGATGTTGTGGTGGTAGCTGCAGAAGTAGTTGGGTGTATGATATTTGACCTACAGAAGTGTTACAAAATGTTTTGAACAATAGGGTCCCGTCCTCCCTGGCTGCTGGCCTGGAGTAGGATCAGATAGGGCAATAGTTGTGAGGTTTAAATGTGTGCAGGGTTAGTTAGTAGGGCATTTTTTTTCACAAAGTGTAATGAATTCATTCTACAGAATAGCAGGCTGATACACAGCCAATACAGTAGGTGGCGGCATGCACTTATATTTTTTGTTGGCTGCCCGCAATAATACTAAAGAAGTCACCGACTTCACAAAAGTGATCTGTTCGAACGCGCCCGTTGTGAATCGCAATAACCTTTTCAGTGAAGTAGCAGGATTTCCACTAGATAATATAGCTACAAAGTAAAAACTGGTCTTAATTTAAGGTTAGGTTTAAAATCAGGTCTTAAGAAGATAAATTGTAGAAATGGGCGGGATTTAGCCATAATTATGACTGTGTTAATTTAACTAGTGACGACCCGGGAGCAGCGTTAGGTCACTGTACCAAATAGGCGAAGTTGGTCAAAAGGGTACACGACGTTTCTCAAAGGATTACTAGTAATAATAACGTCGGAAATGGGTTTATCTCATCAGTCTTGATTTTCATCGCACATCTTCAATCAGCACACAACTGTGAATGGATTGTAACGTTACTATTTTGCTCGTTTAGACAAGCTTTACGACGCCCTGACGGCAGCCATAGCATAGCTCTCTCGAGAACAATTTGACGTTCGAGGTAAGCTAGCAAAGTTCGTCAATCAACTTCCGTTTTCAGTTATTGGCGTGTTTGCTCTAGGAACATGCATTATCTCTGTATGTTCCTAGGTTTGCTAAGTCATCAGATATTTTAATGTTCTATTGTCTAACCAAAGGTTAAATCTCTCAAGACTGCAGATGTTAGCTATTTAGCTAGCTAATGAGATGCAATACTGTCTGTAATCCGCATCGTTAACATTACATCTTATCATACCGAATCCATTAAAAAACGACGGTTGGAAATAAAATATCTTGACACTAGCCATCCACCAGTACTAGAAAATTGTCAAGTTACAGTATGTATTAATTTTTTTCTAGTAATGTATTTCACTGGTCTTATTGTTCACCATACAGGAGACCTCGATCTGCCGGTGTAACAACAATGGCAGTGTTCAGTACACAGGTGCTTCTGGCAGTAACAAGATCAAGGTAGGAGACAGGTCACCGGCTCTATATTAGAAACCATTTAGGCCTGCACTTACCTCAACCACACAGTGGGGACACCACTGTAGGTGTCCACAAGATCCCTGCTAGTTAAATCAATCATTTAACTCTCCAGGAAGTAATTTGGAAGAGTTGGTTATGGTAACAAGCTAGTCTGGTCTGTAAATGCCATAGGTGGCACCCCACAAACCATTGGTCTAGTTTACATTAGAACAGCAGTGTGCCTGGCTGACTGCTGTAGTGAAAGTAAGGATATGTCAAATATGACCAGGCAGTCACTGACCATGCTGATGTATCTATGTGTTCTGTCTCTAGGGGATCTTACCTGCTGTCTAAGAGGCACAGCTGCTGCCCTCTCCCCTCCACCGCCTACGTCCACCACAACCTGGACCCCCCCAGCCGCCTGTCGTCCTTACCGTCCCTCAGGCGTTCCAGGTCTGGCTACCCTCACTGTGTTCGGCTCCACTGTTTCAAGAACCACAGTACTACCCTGCTGGCCAGATCTCTGCACAGCTCCTGTGTCTGGCTGCAGGACACCAAGGCCCCTGCCACCCCAGCCCAGGATGACCACCCAGGGACCCCTAAGAATGGCCCCCCTGCACCCCAACCTCCAGTCCCTGCTCCCCCTGCTGCTGCTACTGTTGCGGCTGCAGCTGCCCCTACGGTCCAGGTAGTAAGGAAATCTATTGGCCAGAGGATAGTGGATGAGCTGAAACACTACTACAACGGCTTCAGGCTGCTGGGGATCGATACCAAGATTGCAGGGAGGATGGTGTGGAGACTGCTGCACGGACAACTGCTCTCACGCAGGGAGAGGAGACGGGTAAGTCAGGAAGTGTAGGCTGAGTTCGCTCTGTGTTTAACCTGTTCCTTAAGGACTAAATAACAGGGTAGAGGGCAGGATTTATAGGAATACTCATTGATGTGTAGTAAGGAGTACCAGGAACTAATGATCATCTGATCACCTCCAAATCTCAGGATGTTTTGAAAAGAACAAGTTCCTACCTTTTGAACTTATTGAACCAATAACAATGTTTCTCATTTTTGCGTTCATGTTTTCTCTCGTTGTGCCTATTGAACACAACCGAAGGAGTAGAACCACATGTAGTGAGGTATTGTAGTTTAACCCTCAGTCTAAGAACAAAACTGAGTTAATCTTAGGTCTGAGTCACCCAATCTGGCCCTTAGATTATAAACATTTCAGAACGCTGCCTGCCACAGTGCCAGTGTTGTGGTTAATCTGCTATCTGAAAAAAGGACATTCATGTGGATGGTGTACCGAACGGTCTCTCTAATAAGCTGTCTGGTGAAACACAGGCCAATTAAGCAAACAGGGTTATCAGCAAATAAGGCGGATTGATGAATGAAACACAGTACACGTCGGGTTGCAGGCATGTAGATGCAGTACATCAAACAAACACATACCCACCCACCCTCAGTTGACTTCAGGCTCCATGTTTATCAGTAAGGCTGATTGAAAGGATGCATCTAGCCTATTGCCTCTGATACAAGATGGGTGCAATAACACGTGCACACATCCAAACACACCGCCGTGTGACCCTTGCTGTTTGAATGCCATGGTAGAGCATTACTCAGCACCGGGTCTATTTTAGAAAGGGACTGGCAGTGCTAGTAGTCTGCTAGAGACGGAGGGACAGAATCCTAACATAGTGTTGCCCATGGTGGGTCAAGGGGGATTCCTTCTTGTGTTGTGGCTTAAGACCAGGAGTGAAAGTAAGCCGATCCGGTTTGGCGTCCCAGCAAAATAAATAGGGGGGGTATGCCGTATCTGTAAACCGTGAGCCTATCACAATAATTAAGAAAACTATAGGCAATGACAACATGATTTAACATTCCCGCAGGTCAGCTACATGAAAATGAGTGAATTGACTTAAAATGTGCAATATATAACAATATCCCAAATTGTGTTGTGCTTTGATAAGTGGCCCAGACGAGACACGCAGGTACAGCAGTGGGCACAGCTATTCAGGCTTAAGTGTTGTATGCCTAATGATCATTGCCAAATGTCATTACACTTTTAGTTGTTTTGTAACTGATGTCTCTTTCTATTCATCAAATTGCTACTCTTCCTGGGATCCACATAAAACATGACGCAATACATGACCTAGATGAGTACATTACAATGACAGAACCACATACATTTTAAATAAGAATACACACTTTCATGCGTTTATGCCTTTGTGATTTCATAGACTACTGAATGCACGCGCAACACATGAAAATGGAAATGCACTAACAAGAAGGTGCGTTGCAAATAGGCTGACACTTTCTTCACGATCCTGATCCGACAAACTTTATCCGTTATCATACGTACAGTTTCACTATCCTGCTTATGTGAAATAACCAGGACAGTGTTTCAGATGGAGTTTCACTTATATCCTTCACTCTGTTCAGTTCATAGAATGAACAGAACTGTCATCATATGTGGCTTCACCTAAGGTCCTTCACCCCCATTCAGCTCATAAAATGAACTAAACGATCAGACATACAGACTTCTGTTTGCTTCTTTCACCCTTGCTCATAAGTGAGCTAAATTCCTTGAATCTTGAGCCTTGTTACAGGCTATCGCCTGTAAAGGTTAGCTGAGATATATAGTGTAATGTGTTAGTCTACCGTCCATGAAGGGTTAGCTGAGGTATGTGTCAGTCTTTGGACCTTGCTCATAGAAGGAACAAAGTCCCGTGAATCAGATGGACTAGAGTATATCAAATGAACAAGAATCAGATGGGAGTTTCACCTAAGATGTGGTCACAGCCATTGGTTTTGTTTGTTCAAAGAATTTTTTTTAAGAAAACATTGTTTTGTCGGTCACATTTCAAAATGTTTGGGATCGACTTTGTACTTGGGTGTTGGCATTCTATTTCTATAGGTGTTGGTGCAATGACAGGGCATAACTCACATTGCATCACTGCATCTTTCTATAATACCAATAAACTGTAGCCTACATAGTAATCTGCCATATTTTTATTCTCTCTCCTCCTTTGTTGTGTGAGACCTGTTACTGTTTGCTTTGCTAACCCTCCGTTTTCTCTCCAGCTGATGAGGACATGTGCTGACCTGTTCCGCCTGCTGCCCTTCATGGTCTTCATCATCGTTCCCTTCATGGAGTTCCTGCTTCCTGTCTTCCTCAAGCTCTTCCCTGAGATGCTGCCCTCTACTTTCGAGACCGAGACCAAGAAGGCACGTTCTTCACACTGTTGCAATGTTAATGTCCCTGACTTGTTGATGACTGACTGCGTCTCAATGGTCTAAACTTGCTTCCTTGTCTCCTCTCCTTCATCCGCACTAATCTAGTCATGATATGCTAGGTGTCTGTTTTTCTGTTCTTCCATTTTTGTGATATATCTTTTTTAAATTTAACTAGGCAAGTCAGTTAAGAATATATTCTTATTTACAATGACGGCCTACCCCGGTCAAACCCGGACGACACTGGGCCAATTGTGCGCTGCCCTATGGGACTCCCAATCACGGCTGGATGTGATACAGCCTGGATTCAAACCAGGGACTTATGCAGATAAAGGAAAGGAGACAAAAGCACACTTGAGATGCACCCAAGCAAGGGATATATTTCCTTTAGACATGTAGGCCATTAGAATGAGCAGAGGTGTGTCCCAATAATCTCTTTTCTCCTGAAGTGTGCACTTGTTCACCTCCCTTCATAGATTAGACAGAAAATTACTACTAAAAGAAACTCTAGCCCATGCCCCCACTAATCCAATGTTTATTTTACATTTGTGAGGCGTAGTGAATAGGTGCACAACTCAGGAAGAAATTGATTATTGGGACACCCCAGGTCTTTGTGTGGGATTAGACCCAATAGGCCTGAGCCCGGTTTCCCAAAAGTGATGAAATTTAGACTTACGAGTTTTTTAATTCTATATTTTTTTTGTGAACGTTGCATCTTTCCTACAACGTCCGACTATGTAACATGCGTTTCCCAAAACCACGCAGAGAGGACAGTCTCCAAGTGTGTCGTTGGAGCAAGTGCCGATACTGATAGGATCGGGAAAAAAGGCAGCGCTGCTCTCGGACCAGCTTTCTCAATGCAAATCTTACCTTTTTTAAAATTAGAATTATTTCACAATACTGACGACGGATCAGCTCCTAGAAAGAGATTAGCAACTACGGCTACAAATATATTTGTATTTCTTTTTTGGTGACCAGAGTGGGTCACCATTGAGACCGGGGTCTCATTTACAAGAGAGCTCTGAACATGAACATACACCATTTATTAAACATAATGTAAGATGATCAAAACAGACACAACTCTCACATATCACCCCATTGAGTATAATTTCTGTAATAACCTGAAGGCTATTTCATGAGGCGGCTTATTCTAATGCTTACCCAATAAAAATGCCCTAAATCACACATCATGAAATATGTTGAGACAAATTACTGCAAGTAGAAAATAGAACTTGAATGAACATGAAATGTATTTCAAAATGATTTGAAGCATATTTGTATACATCACTTGTTTGTATCAATTGCAAAGACATTGGCAACTTTATTGGTAGTCAACTTTGTTCTGAAGTTATCTGCGGTCAGAGAAGATAAACCGTGATTCTATGTTTAGCGGAGATCTTCTGTGTATAAGGTGACGCGGGAGGGCAATAAGCTGTTCTACGAAAGGCAGGCGTTAGATTGCGATCGTTTTCAAGCGCAACGTTAATGGTTTTGGGAAACCGCTCTGAGATTTAGCGACGCTCCTACGAAGGTTGTAACGATGAACTTCGCCTTAAGATGCTTTTGGGAAACCGGGCCCTGGCTAGTTGTAGGTCACTCATGGCTGAATGGCTTTCATGTCCTCGTGCTCCTGTACAACAGAGGTGTCTGACCTGGCCGCTCACATCATGGCCATTGGGATACTTACAGGAAGCAAGGGTAGTGACCACCATTAGCCAACTGAAGCACTTTGAAAGTTTGTTTTCAAATAGACCCTCTTTAACATTACCTAGCAACTTCATAGAATGTGATGAGGCTCTTTTTTTACCTACTCTATTTCTAAAACCAATCGCAAGTAGCTAATACTAGTTTATGCATAAGGACCATTTGAGAAATGACTTCTCCCTCTCTCTTTCTGCCTTTTTTCTCTCTTTAAGGAAGAGAAGCAGAAGAAGGGTCTGGCTGCTAAGCTGGAGCTGGCTAAATTCCTCCAGGAGACCATAGCAGAAATGGCCAAGAGGAACAAGACCAAGGCTCTGACAGAGGACGAGACGCAGCGCTTCTCCACCTACGTACAGAAGGTAATTTAGCCAGGGGGCAAAGCATGCATCCACACCTCTGATCCATAATGTCATGAGTGTTTCAAGTTTTCATCCCATTGTTTGTCTAGCCCTGGTCGTCTAAGTTCATACAGACCTGATAACGGTCAACATGTGATAACGTTCACGTGCCCATGTGTCCTTCCCAAGTCTGTTTCCCAAGTCCCCAGACTGCTCTAACTAGCCCCTGTCCTCCCTGTGTCATCTCCAGGTGCGTCACACAGGGGAGCAGCCCACCACTAAGGACATCGTTAAGTTCTCCAAGCTGTTTGAAGACGAATTGACGCTGGAGCATCTAGAGCGCCCCCAGCTGGTGGCCCTGTGTAAGCTGCTGGAGCTCCAGCCCATAGGAACCAATAACCTGCTCCGCTTCCAGCTGATGATGCAACTGAGAACCATCAAAGCAGACGACGAGGTGATCGCCACTGAGGGTGTGCCTGCTATGAGTGTGTCAGAGCTGCAGGCAGCGTGTCGTAGCAGAGGGATGAGGTCACTGGGTCTGACCACTGACCAGCTACGCCAGCAGATGCAACAGGTCAGACACTCAACTTGTGAACAAGTCATCATCATTAGTTGCATCATGCTGCCTTAGAATATATTCAAAATCAAAACGTATAGCCCACCTTGTTAAAGATGCATTATGTCAAGCCACTAAAGGATTCAAACTATTTATTGTATTATAAGGGATGTGTCCAAAATGGCACCCTGTTGTGCCATTAGGGACGAAAAAGGATTAGCTTCTTCAGTGGCCTCTGACCTGTAACCTCTCTGTTCCAGTGGTTGGACCTGCACTTGAAGGAGAACGTCCCTCCCTCTCTGCTGCTGCTCTCCAGAGCTATGTACTTGACTGACGTGAAACCCATTATACCCGTCATACCCCCTGTACCCAAACTAGAGGTAAGACATCATACCCCTGTACCTAGCGCTTCAAGCACTGATGCTGCTGATGGTCATTAGTAGCCTACCAAACTTGCTAATTGCCTGGTACTCAGTACTCTGTCCCTCTAAATCACTCTGACATCATTGCAAATCTAATCAAAAAATCCAATCAAACACACTCATGTTGCTTAACATTTCTATAAGCTATGCAATTGTGTGAGAAAACAAGAGTTTTGATGGCCTCTATTAAAAATAGGACCCCATCAGCTTCCTATAGGCTAGCCCTACTATTTCTCAACTTTCCTAATATTAAGCACATTTCTTCTCTTTACAACAGGAGTATAGCCTACCTGGCTGGCATGAAAATGAGCCACGGGAAATACGTTGTCCATTCCCTGTTTAAGTGCATAGATGACATTTATCAAGACAGGTGCATGATAATGGTTCATTCTATATCAAAACAAATTTCATACATATCTTATTTAGTATATGTAAAGACAAGAATAAATCAAGAATAGTCTGATGGGGGACAATATCACACAAAGTGAATGCCGCCGGGAAATTTGAGGCATTATCAAGTGCTTGTCAAATTGTGAATAAGAGACTAATGAAGTGTGTACAGCCTGCGCAAAAAAACAAAGAACCCATGCCTTTAATGGTGCTTTTTTCAAATCAGCATTTGTCTCATTATGCAGCCTTAGAATGTATTAAAAATCAAAACATGTAGCCCAACATTTGTTTCGCAACTATAGTTGCATAAATAACTCTAAATGAAGCATATTGGAGGACCTGTTTCTTTGTTAGCCGCACTCCCTCAAATCGTTTGGAGAAAATATCCTTTCTATTTTATTCAGCTATGTTCAATTGTATTCTTCATACTATAAAATAATGCCAAGGAATTCTAAGCAAATCTTGTCTGCCAAATGAACTAGTGTAGCCCACAGTCATATGGCATAGCCAGATCAGGACCTAACGTAAGGACAACACAGAGCATTCTGTTCTTATGAAATAGACTACATTTTCTTACCCCCTGTAACCATACTAGAGGTAAGACCCCCCCCCCCCCCCCCCCCCCCCCAACCAGATCAGTTCGTATTTGGGAACAGTGATCTGATTATATGTCTGTGGTCAAGGGCTCCTGCCTCCAGTGATTCTCACAGTAGCACAGGTTTCCCTCAGAACTAAGGGTTGACCATCAGACCATGTAGACCTGGTTTATTCTCCAACTCTTGAGCGTAGTGATATAGAAATGCAGGTCAACCATCTGAAGTATGTTCCTGCTGCCAACTCTCTCTGGCGTTTACACCAGTCTCCGGACACTCGGTGGAAGGCATCACCACTGCTTACATAACTGGCTTGATCATTCCATTTGTGTGTGTTTTTGTTTTCAGGGAGGTCATTGTGTTAGTTCTCTTATGACCTCTCGGTTTAACAAAACAAAGTATGTATGTTGATAATGTAACATTGTTGTATGTTTCAGAAGGCCACTCCTCTAGCTGAGACCCCACAGGGAACAACAGCCTCCTCCTCAGACTTACTAGTGGACCCAGCTCTGGTCATCAAAGACAGGCTGGTTAGTACGCAGACATACACAACCCGGTCACAGAATGCTCAGTAGAGTAGATAAACGGGTTGTGGTCAAAGACAGACCGGTCCAGTATCTTCTCCAGGATGACCTGTGTTGTTGGTAAAGAAAGTCCTCATTTCTGGTGTGCGTTTCTGTTCCTCCAGGTGGAAGAGGTTAGAGACCAGGCTGTCATCGTCTCAGACAAACCTCCCACCCCTGCCCAGATTGTTCAGGTCAGCCACCTTTGACCCTCAGTCATGTGATACCCACAGGGAGCATCATTGTAGTGACTAGATGGCCATGCTAGAAATGACAGAGTAGTAAATAGATGGCCAGGCTGCTGGCAAGCAAATAACTGTTCACAACTTCACTTAACATCTTCATAACTTGTGAAAAATGAAATGAGCTTTTTGGTCTTGATTTATGGTTAGAGATGGTTAAAGGTTAGTGTTAGTGGTTAATTATATTAACCCCAATGCCGTCTCCCTTTCTCTCACCACGTCCTAATCGCTCACACAACAACAAACTGCCCAACCAACCAACCATGGACTCTTGGAAGATTAGCACCATTGTGGGTTAAAAGATAAACAAACCAGTCCACATGAAATCATAGCTATTTAACCATCGATCCACCTATTTGTCACATTCATTAACCATATAAGATTTATGAGTAGTTAAATTACAGTATGCCCATAACAGGTTTTATTACATTATTGCTAATGTCCACGTCTGAAATTCACCATTATTCAATGATTGCCATCTGTTTCTTTTTCATAATTTGTTTGTAAATTAACCTTTGCCCTCTGACCTCTCCTCCAGGCTGAAGAAGCAAAGGCGTCCCAGAAGAGCAAGATAAGTGCCAACGGAGTGTGAGGAGGACTGAAAGGGCTTGACCGGACCCCACAGCCCTGCCCCCTCAGGGTTGAGGGGGGCTATAGGGGGGCTATCAATCAAGCTAATCTACACCAAGAGGGATCAGTCAACCCAATCACCCCTCTGCCCCCCTTAACACCTTCTCCTTATCCCCAAGACCAGGGGGCATGAGTCTGTATCCAAGTCCCCCGTCCTCAATGTCTAGCCAATGGGGGCTCGCTGTGTGATGAAAAGGTCATAAGATCATCACATGAGATTGTAGTCGTTAGACCAGACAACGCTTGGCTAAATGCCACTTTGCTCAGGATCAGACCTCTAGCTACACCTGGAGTGAGGCCGCTGGCAGGTGTTTAAAACAGGACACCCACCTCTGCTTTGTCTGATTAGTCTCTGGTTCTTCTCGCCTGCATCTATTGGGTTTACATGTTATGCACTCCATCCATTTGGTTTTCGCACTCCATCTCAGCAGGACACTGTTACGTAAACTCTGAAAAGTCCCTCAACTGGGATTACCTTTCGTTTTGTTTTAGGGATCACACTTACCCAGTGATGTAACAAATATTATGTCCTTGAAGAGTAGACGCACCCTCTCAAGATGTACCGTTTGGCCCAGTGTTCTGGTTGGTTGGTTTGGTGTAACTTTAGTCTGTTTCACTTCAGGTTGTATTTAGACCTTGCCTGGTCTCAGATTCATTCGGTGCTGAATCCTCTTGACTAGAAACACCGCAAAGGTGAAAGCAGGGGGTGGTTGTGGTGTGTTAGGGGTCACCTGCTGGCTTTGAACCATTCGTCAAGGTGTGTTTTCTTTTAGTTGGCCCGCTCATCTCCAGATCTGGATCAGACTAACGTAGACCACCACCAACCCCCCCCCTCCCTTGTGTATATTTGTAAATACCCTGTAAATTGTTCTCCGTGTCTGGCAGATAAGGTACACCTGCTCTGTACGTTGGTTATGCCACACCCTCAAGCTCTCCCAACTAAAGAGTTCTATGAACTTTTACCCTCCTATTATTTTGTCTTGTTTGTTGAATATTTGAATCTAAGACTGGGCAACTCTTTACATTAACTTGCCTTCATACCATACTCTCTAACTACTCTGGTAACCAGAATGTAATTGTTTAGCTCAAAATGGTCTTTGCAACTAAGGTATATAAGCAATGATTTATGTGTAAAGGAAATTGGACAAATTGTCTCACTAGTTACAATGGTAGTTGCATTTTAATTACAACAGAATGTTAGACACGTATCTGTGCAATTTATTGTGAAGCTTGACACTGTGACTGAGTGGTCCAATGTCATTTAGCAGACACTCTTATCCAGAGTGACTTACAGGAGCAATTAGAGTAAAGTGCCTCTGTCGATGTGCCCCAGTAAGCTCGGGGAATCAGACTAGGGCCCTTTCGGTTTCTGGCCCAACACTCTTAACCACTTGACTACCTGCTGCTGTAATTGTAAGCTAGCGAGAGAGTTCACTCCTGATACACAGGACAGGTTGTAGGAGCACCTAAATCCTCAGAGTCAATACAACTGCCAGTCTGGGGACAAATGGACTATACAGTGGAAATGTTGTGTTAATGTTCTTCTACTACCCTTGATTTACACATTTAAAAGCAAATACTTGACTGACAGCTATTGGAAATGATCCATACCCACTGTTAAACTAAACTAGAGAAGTTTATTAGAGCGAAACAGCATGAAAATGTAGGATTTGTGAACTCTTAAAGGATTACACAAGAAAGTGTTACATTTTATTTTGAAATGTGGTTCTCGAAGAACTTGAAAGATGGCCGCTATTAGACGATGAAATGCCTAGTACCTATCCTGCTTACGTATGTTAACACAATTATGTGATCGAGAAGGTTTTTGGTAGGTTTCCCACATACACAGTACACATACTATATGTTTATGTTTCATATTTCAGTGTGTGTGTATGAGAGTGTGTACGTTTGGTGTTGCCTTAGCCTTGAGGAAAACCTCTTTCAGCATCAAGTTAGGGCAGGGTTTCCAAAACTTGGTCCTTGGGCCACTGCTGGGTGCATGTTTTGGTTTTTTGGCCTAGCGCTACACAGCTGATTCAAATAACCAACTCATCAAGCTTTGATTATTTGGACTGAGTTTGGGGAAACCCTGAGTTAGGGGATTGATTACCTTTATGAACCCCTCCAACCAAATTGCATTACTTCACTGATTAGTCAGTGGCCAACCGTTCACCCTTTCTGAATGGAATAGAATGGGCTTCATAGTGCATCTTCCTCTCCCAATCACTGATCTGTAGGTTAGTGTATAAGTGAAACCAAGATGTCCACCCTTCTGCTTTGACCAATCCAATCCTCTCAGATCTGTGATTTAATTCAATAGAGTGTAGAGAGGACTATGTGACCAGTGATTCTCCTTTCCATCCTTTATTTTTTCATCTTGGTTTAAGGATTGTTATGCAAATTAATGTACAGCCAGATCTGTAAAAAGGTGCTTTGTTACCTCTGCTCTCTGTGGAATGTCTCCTCTGCCTGTTCTCCACTGACTACTGGAAGAGAGTTACACTGTGTCCCAATTTCCCTACCTTGTTCCTTCCTTTGGCTCCCTTCATGTCGATAGATGGGTGAAATGAATTCACCATATTATTGCTTATACTGTTACCTTTTTTTGTGGTTATTTTGGATCAGTGATCATGGAGGCAAGGAGATTAGGTAGTCGGGGGAGAGAATTGGGACAAATACTTAGATTTATGTAAACTCCTGTGTATATGCCCTTTCACTCACATGCCTAATACCAAATACTAACTCATACCCCTAAACCCTTGTTGGTACAAGCAGTATAGTGGAAAGCAGAACCATATTGCTTACCTTTCAGATCAACAAGCGGTCTGTGTGGGCTTAGAGTTTGGTGTGGAGTTGGGTAACATGAACTATACTGAACAAAAATATACACATGTAAAATTTCTTCTTTGCCAAGATATGCCACACCTGTCAGGAGGATGGATTATCAAGAAGCTTATTAAACAGCCTGATCATTATGCAGGTGTGCCTTATGCTGGGGACAAAAGGCCACTAAAATGTGCAGTTTTGTCACAACACAATTCCACAGATGACTCAAGTTTTGAGGGAATAGTGCAATGGGTATGCTGACTGCAGGAATCTCCACCAGAGTTGTTATCTGGAAAATTTAATGTTCATTTCTCTACCATAAGTTGCCTCTAATATCATTTTAGAGAATTTGGCAGTACGTCCAACCGGCTTCACAACCGCAGACCATGTGTAACCACGCCAGCCCAGGACCTCCACATTTGGCTTCTTCACCTGCAGGATCATCTGAGATCAGCCACCCAGACAGCTGATAGAAATACTCCTCAGTTTTGTCTGTAATAAAGCCCTTTTGTGGGGAAATACTCATTCTGATTGGCTGGGCCTGCCTCCCCAGTGGGTAGGCCTGGGAGGGCATAGTCATGTGAAATCCATAGAATAGGGCTTAATCAATTTATTTCAATTGACTGATTTCCTTATATGAACTGTAACTCAGTAAAATTGTTGAAATTGTCACATGTTGCGTTTATCATTTTGTTCAGTATATATTGCCTTGTCCATTACTGATAAAGAATGGTACTAGGATAGAACTAGAGCATGTTCTTTTGGTTTCTTGAGCTAGGTTTCAATTTCCCCCCTTTCCACACACTGCTTGTCACAGATTTAAAAGCATAGGATTGGTGTACGTATTGTCTGGAGGTGTTTTCCACCAAAATCCATGGGAGAACTCAACCCTCACACACATGATAGACGTTGAAGCTTTATGTATGTAACCTCCTAGCCGGTCTGTGGCTGTGCCAGATATCCGTAGACCGTAGTAGCAAATGTTTGTTGCCAAAAATAAAAATACAGGACACAAGTGTAAAGGGTTTTTATGAATTTAATGCTGTAAATTGTGAACTTTATCTCCCAAGCACTCATTTGACAGTAGAATGATGTATTGTTTCAATGCAAGTTAAGTACTAGACATGTCTGACAGCAATGATGTATGAAGTTGAAACTGTCTTCTGACCTCCATTACGGAGCTTAGTGGACTGGAGGGTTAACATGAGGGGAAGATTGTCTGACTCAAGGAAAGCCCCCAAAGGAGGAGGCTGAGGTTGTCCATAACGACTGATACACGATCAGATATGTTTTCCTCCCCCAAATGGTTATTGTTAGGGGAGGGTATGCTCTCCTTAGATCTGTGGTTTGGGGTAACTTCTACTTCAGCGATGGCCAAACCTCCTCCCGGACAACTACTGGTTGTGCAAGCTTTTGTTCTTACGTACTTCTGATTCTACTCATCGGCTGATCATCAGAATCTTGACTACCTAAATCAAGTATGTTGGAGCTGGGCTGGATCAAAAACCTGCATACCCAGTAGCTCTTCAGGAGGGATGGCCATCCCTGATCTACTTCAATCAGTCACACATGCACTCATGCATGGTCATAGCGTAGCCATAATGTTCAGAGTTAGCGCAGTGCTAGCTAATAGTAGCAACACATTGAGTTGTGCCGAATGAAATAAGTTAGTAAACTATGAAGATAAAAGCCAGTTTGAAGAGGACAGGTGTTCCATTATGACAAAAGGTGCAGACAATCATTCAGAAAGGACAAACTCCACACCCTCACCGTCTTGTAATGTCATATAAATAATATCAATACATGATACAGTGCAACACCTGTGCATACATTTGCAAAGAGTACATTTGAGATAAATAAGCTTTTTGTGCATATGGAACATTTCTGGGATCTTTTATTTCAGCTCATGAAACATGGGACCAACACTTTAAATGTTTTAATATTTTTGTAGAGACATCATGGGTACAGTCCCAATTTGCTCCCTATCCCGTCCCCTAGGTCCTAACCCTTTCATGCTTGCAGATCTGTCTGGGTAGGTAAACGTGGTGTAGTGGAGGATCTTACACCATATTGTTTCCATGTATAGATCTGCAAACATTAAAATGGTTAGGGCCAAGGGAGACAGGTAGGAAGTTAATTGGGACCGGATGATGGTATAAAACAATGCATTTCTGACTAGAGGCAGCAGAGAGCGCCATTACCTGTATTTCTAGAGCAACGTGGCGGTTTTGCGTTTCTAAATGAGACCAGCATAGAGAGGTATTGAGGCTTAGTTACACTATTCACTATATAGTGCATAACAGGGGTCTGGTCAAAAGTAGTGTACTATATAGGGAATAGGGTGCCATTTGGGACATAACCTACTTGTCATGATATAGTGTGTGACACTTCAGAAGATCTATTTTAATGCCAGTGGTTCCCAAACTTTTTATAGTCCCATACCCCTCAAACATTCAACCTCCAGCTGCTTACCCCCTCTAGCACCAGGGTCAGCACAGTCTCAAATTTTGTTTTTTGTCATCATTGTAAGCCTGCCACACACACACTATACAATACATTTATTAAACATAAGAATGAGTGTGAGTTTTTGTCACAACCGGACTCGTGGGAAGTGGCAAAGAGCTCTTATAGGACCAGGGCATAAATCATAATATAATAATAATCAATAATTTTGCTCTTTATTTAACCATCTTACATATAAAACCTTATTTGTTAATCGAACATTGTGAATAACACCACAGGTTAATGAGAAGGGTGTGCTTGAAAGGATGCACATAACTCTGCAATGTTGGGTTGTATTGGAGAGAGTCTCAGTCTTAAAATAATTTTCCACACACAGTTTGTGCCTGTATTTAGTTTTCATGCTAGTGAGGGCCGAGAATCCACTCTCACATAGGTACATGGTTGCAAAGGGCATCAGTGTCTTAACAGCAGCGATTTACCAAGGCATGATACTCTGAGCGCAGCC
This sequence comes from Salmo trutta, assembly GCF_901001165.1. Taxonomy (NCBI): domain Eukaryota; kingdom Metazoa; phylum Chordata; class Actinopteri; order Salmoniformes; family Salmonidae; genus Salmo; species Salmo trutta. Next base: position 13,509,160 of record NC_042983.1, on the reverse strand, counting down.
CAATCCAGAAATCTGGCAGTGGCTTCTGATTAAATTCAATTTTTCCAGAACCGCTTGTTACAATTTCGATGAGGCTCTCTTCTTCAGATATCGGTAAGTGGACTGGAGGCAATGCATGAAAGGGATAACGAATCCAGTTGTTTGTGTCATCTGTTTCGGAAATGTACCTGCATAATTGTGCACCTATATCACATTTGACATTGTCTGTAAGCTTGAGTTCATTTGCACACAAAAAAATCACACAATGATGGAAAGACCTGTGTGTTGTCCTTGTTAATGCAGACAGAGAAGAGCTCCAACTTCTTAATCATAGCCTCAATTTGTCCCACACATTGAATAGAGTTGCGGAGAGTCCCTGTAATCCTAGATTCAGATCATTCAGGCGAGAAAAATCACCCAGATAGGCCAGTCGTGTGAGAAACTTGTCATCATGTAAGTGGTCAGACAAGTGAAAATGATGGTTAGTAAAGAAAACTTTAAGCTCCTCTCTCAATTCAAAAAACGTGTCAATACTTTGCCCCTTGATAACCAGCACACTTCTGTGTATGTTGTAAAAGCGTTACATGGTCGCTGCCTATATCATTGCATAGTGCAGAAAATACACGAGAGTTCAGGGGCCTTGCTTTAACAAAGTTAACAATTTTCACTGTAGTGTCCTTAACGTCTTTCAAGCTGTCAGGCATTCCCTTGGCAGCAAGACCCTCTCGGTGGATGCTGCAGTGTACCCAAGTGGCATCGGGAGCAACTGCTTGCACGCGCGTTACCACTCCACTATGTCTCCCTGTCATAGCTTTTGCACCATCAGTACAGATTCCAACATGAGCAGCAGTTACGTTTGGCTACATACAGACCGTTAGTGGAATTCCCGTAAGAGAGTAACGGTTAATTTGATTGGATGTTCATTATTTTACTAGGCTACCTGTATTAGACATTGTGTTGTTATTTTGCTGAACACTAGATGGTTTAATAACATTTTTGGCAGTGAAACGAGGCTACTCAGGCAAGAAAAAAACCTCACCCAAATGTATAGCCCCGTTGGAAAATATAAATGGACTGTTTGAAAATATGAAGAGAAAAAAAAGTTTAAAAACCATTTATTTTTATTAAATGTGAATCACATTTGTATTTGGCGTACCCCTGATGGCATTGTGCCCGTACCCCAATTTGGGAATACCTGGCTTAAGCTACTCAACTGACCCAAGAGCAGTGGAATGTTCCTACCACCCACCAGATAAATAATCATAAATAATGTTTCTAACCACACAGGTTTGTAGAATAGACCACATTACACCATATGGCAATCACTGGATGAGTGTTACTCACCATGGATGGCATACCATGGATTTTGATAGGGGGACCTTGGCATGACAATGAGGAGTTGGCATGATAGCATAAACTGATTGGCACCTAGCCTACAGTGAAGTGCAGATATTGCCTAGCCTATCACATTTCCACTTTCCATCCTGTCTGACTATAGCCTCTTACGAACCATCCTGATCTCTCGAACTTACATTCTGCTCACGAGATCAGAACCAGAACCAGATAGGACCTGAATAGATTCATGTAGTGAAATAAAGTCAATAAAAAAGTAAAGAGATGGTCAATAAAATTGTTTATTATACATTTTATCATATTGTTTTTTATTGTTGGGACATGGGACTTAACATGAAAAAGATCTTGCGGTTTCCTTTCAATCACCCAGTCTGGATTTGTTGATTGAATACAGTCTTTGAGGAGATAAGTCTAGCACTGATATCTACTTCATAGAATAAAATCTGCAATGACAATATTGTCTTGACTGACTGGTATGCTGTACAGTATATCTAAACCCTAAAGTGAGGTGAGTCAGTCAGGGAACAATCTTTGGCAGGAAGCAATTGCAGCTCCCCAAGTAGTGTGTGTGTGTGTGTGTGTGTGTGTGTGTGTGTGTGTGTGTGTGTGTGTGTGTGTGTGTGTGTGTGTGTGTGTGTGTGTGTGTGTGTGTGTGTGTGTGTGTGTGTGTGTGTGTGTGTGTGTGTGCGTGTGCGTGTGTGTGTGTGTGTGTGTTTGTGCAGCTAGAGAAAGCAGGAATAGAGACAGTGCCAGAAAGGATAGGATAAGGATTCACTGGATAGTTGTAGGAAATTATGTTATAAATACAAAGATGCAAAACTATGATGTCAAGCTGAATATTGGTCTCTTAATAAGGCCAAAGAACAGTCTGACAAAAGAAAAAAGTAAAAGCTAGTCATTCTGTGGGCTAATAATCCATTTGTCCTTCGTTTTACATCCCGAAATTGACATCACTTGCTGGCTCCAAGTTATATTTACGTCCATGTTGGTAACTTCTGGTAAGCGTGTCAATGGAAACTCCCCCTGCCAGTTATCCCTGGATCATTAAAAGCACGACGCGCTGTAAAATGTACCGTTCTCCTAGCAGCAGGATATTATGATGGCAGGAGGATCGCAGATTTTTTGTCTGAATTAAGAGCACCCCTGCAAAGACAAGCTAAACTTTGGGATTATCGATATTTTTTTGCACTCTAGTGCAGTGAAACCGTTTTTCACAGCATTGCAACAACTTTTGAAAAAAGAAAGGGATAATTTGACGTATTTTATTTTTTATATTGTATTATTGATACTAGCATTTATTTTGGAAGTTTACACTGGTATGTTGAAAACTATTGTGTAGGCTATAATTAAAACCAGTTGACCTGACAGCCAGCCTTTTTGACCTGTTTCGCTATGGCTTTTGTCATCAATTTAGCAAGAGGGCAACATTTTATTCAGTGTTGTAGAGTCTGCTCTCAGGACCACATGTTGAGTGTCTAGGTCTTGTATAGGTGTGTCTGATTTATTTGTACTCAGTCTTGATTTGGTTTCAGACAGTGAGGACTCCTAATTTCTTCCTGAGACCAGCAGAGAAAAAACTCATAATTATCAGCTTCCACTCAGTCAGCGCACAAACCGTTTCACCTGTCCAAATATATACAATCCTTTCTTGAAACATGAATATTTTATCAGCCTTATCTATTAGACATGTTTGCACAGTGGCAAACCCATAGGCCTTCAGTGTGTGACAGGTTCGTGATTCTGAAAAGACAGCAACCATAATACCAGCGCAATCATAGGAGAGTGCACTTTTTGTAAAACACTAAGGGTCAGTGGTGTCGTGGAGGGTATACGCAGGTATAAACTGTATACCCACATTTGTTTCAGTGGCCATTGCGTATACTCACTTCTTATTCCCTACTGATGCGTATCAAAGTAGTGTAGTGGAGGTATACAATTTATCAATTATGAAGTACAATAGAGAAATCATGCACAAAGTAGCCTCCACAATCGCAAAGCACGTGAAATAGAGTCACATGCGCGCCGCACACATTTTTTTATTTTTTTAAAAACATTTTAGACTAGTTTACGTGGAATATAATCTACAGGCAGCAAGAGTGTGAAACTCAACTGATTTTGGCATGGAGCAGCTCACAGAAGAATGACATTGGTAGCTGGGACCAACACATTACATGTTGCGGTTATATTCTTTTTCACTGTATGTCTGACAAAAAAACACTTTTCAATGCTTCTCAGCTAAAGTGGGGTGGGAAATACTCAGTAGGATCTCTACGAACCAAATATGGTTCGTTTTGGAGGGGGACTGTGTTGTACATATCCAGCTGCACTTTGTTCTCTGCCCACTCTATAGCACCCAATGCAATATACAAGGTTAGTAGAGATCCTATTGAGAGACCCTATAGAGACCCCACCTGACTTTAGCTGAGATAGGTAGACAAGTTCTCTCTACAAGCCAATATGTATCCCATGTACAGTCTATTACAGTGTATTGCATTGGGGGCCATGGAGGGGACGGAGTGAAAAGTCAGCAACAGGCCGAAATTTTCCACCCCACTTTAGTTTAGATAGTTATATATATACTACCCAATATTCTCAACATACCAGTGACATTGTATTTTTTCATTATTGGTATAATTATTGTTTTTTGAAAGCATCTTTTTTATTTGTTTTCATAAATTACTCATTGCATTTTCTATTTGTCACAATATAAGCGGCCATTGATTAAAATGCAATATCTTTTCAACGCAATGTTTTGAAATGCGAGCTTTTATTTAGAAGGTTTCCTTGTTACCATACCAACGTGACGTTATCGTTTGTGCTGCTGGCAGAATAATAGTCGCTCTAAGCCTATTCAACTTCTCCTACCCAAGAAAGGGCGGCGGCAACCTAACGGACAAAACAAGCGTCACCAACGTCGCATTGGCACATTAATATCGGTAAGGTGCTACATTTTAAGCTATTTCTTTTAGAAAGGGTGTAGTTTTAAAATATAATGAAATAGGGAACGTTGGCTTTCGAACTGTGCTTGTATGCTTTGATAGAACGTAGCAGGTGCCGACGTTTCCGAAATAGATGACCGGACTTTTTATAGCCTTTATAGCCTATTAAGGGTAGAAAATACTGACGTTTTAAATATTCTACGCAATGCTAAAATTCGGCACCGCGCTGAATTTTGGGGTGAGCTTTAACACGTTCCTTTGCAGAGAAAAACATCACCAAATTGTAGGGCGCACGCGCCTTACATAAATGTAGCCAAACAACGTCGTAAACGCCGTTATTTGTAGAATCTGTGTTTCGCATACACAAATGCTATGTAAAGATTAGAATAATGTGTGTAGTACGCTAGTATAGGTTATGTGACCAGGTGGCGTGACTGGCACATTGTAGCGCCATTTTGAAACGATCCAAGCGATTAGTGCCATCAGAAAGTAGTCATACCCCTTGACTTTTGCTGTTACAGCCTGCATTCAAAATGGACTCAATTTACTTTTTTCTCACCCATCTACACACAATATACCATAATGAGAAAGTGAAAACGTGTTTTTAGAAATGGCTGTAAATGTATTAAATTAAATACAGAAAATCTTATTTGCATAAGTATTCTCACCCTTTTGCAATGACACTCCAAATTTAGTTCAGTTGCATCCAATTTCCTTTGATCATCCTTGAGATGTCACCACAACTTGATTAGAATCCACCTGTGGTCAATTCAATTGTTTGGACATCATTTAGAAAGAATCACACCTGTCTATATCGGGTCCCACAGTTGACAGTGCATGTCAGAGCAGAAACTATACCATTAAGTCCAAGGAACTGTCCGTAGATCTCCAAGATATAATTGTGATTAGGTATATTTTTCCAAATGTTGTTACGTTACAGCCCTATTCTAAAATATATTAAATTGCCCCCCCCCCCATCAATCTGCGCACAATATCCCATAATGACAGAGCAAAAACGTTTTTATATTTTTTTCTCCAAATGTATCAAAAATAAAAAGTATTCAGACCCTTTACTCCGTACTTTGTTGAAGCACCTTTGGCAGCGATTACAGCCTCGAGTCTTCTTGGGTATGACGCTACAAGCTTGGCACACCTATATTTGGGGAGTTTCTCCCATTCTTCTCTGCAGATCCTCTCAAACTCTGTCAGGTTGGATGGGGAGCGTCGCGGCACAGCTATTTTCAGGTCTCTCCAGAGATGTTCAATCGGGTTCAAGTTTGGGCTCTGGCTGGGCCCTGACTCTGGCTGGGCTGGCTGGGCCCTTTCCCTTGGTCCTGACTAGTCTCACAGGCCCTGCCGCTGAAAAACAACTCCACAGCATGATGCTGCCACCACCATGCTTCACCGTAGGGATGGTGCCAAGTTTCTTCCAGACGTGACGCTTGGCATTCAGGCCAAAGAGTTCAATCTTGGTTTTATCAGACCAGATAATCTTGTTTCTCGTTATAAGAATGTAACGTAACAAAATATGGAAAAAGTCAGGGGTCTGAATACTTTCCGAATGCACTGTATATCTGGGGAAGGGTATAAAATCATTTCTGGAGTGTTGAACGTTTCAAAGGGCACAGTGGTCTCCATTGGGAAATGGAAAAAATATGGAACTACCCAGACTCTGCCTAGAGCCAGTGGTGACCCGTCATTGAGACCCACCTGTTTGCATGTTATTTTGGCATTAATTCGTGTCACATATCAGTTTGCAAACAATAAAAAAACAAAAACAATACTTGAGTTAATAAAGCCGCATACAGACATGGTCTCTTTCTTAAGGCAGCTCCAAAATGCAAGTGTTTCAGCCTAGCTCGGTGCTTTCTGTGGTGTCAGGGCAGCCAGCAAAGGCTCAAGGTCATTGGCCACAGATAAAATGACGTCAAATCACATCTACCATAGCTTTGATTGGATTGATCATGTCAACATCATACTCTCACAATCTTAGCTAGCAAGTTAGACATGTAGTCTGAATCACGTCGACACTCTACTGGCAAATCCTTTTCAATCCTTGTGATATAAAGAGAAATTATAGATAAAATGTATCGTAGCTCATCTGCCATTGGACATAAACATTACACAACAAGTAGGTAATTGCGAATTCAACAATAAGTGGTTTGGAAGGAATCAATGGCTAACTGCAATCGTCACAAAGCAATCACTATTTTGCTTCCCCTGCCTGCTATTCGGTGGAGAGGGTGTGTGGTCCAAGTCTGGGTTTAAGGATTTAAAACATCTATCTGAAAGGGTCACTTTTCCAAGCTTAATAGGATAAACATTCACACGCAACACCTTGGGGCAGACAAGGTTGAATACATTGGCCATGCTGTCAATCCAGCATGACTTCTGCCATGTTCAAAACAACTTGAAACTGGGAAATCTCAGACTTCAGTGCGTTCAAGACAACTGAGAACTCAATACGTTTTGAACGGTATTCCAACACGGATTTCCAAGTTGCGAACTCGGGCCTCTTTCTTAAACTCAGACCTGAAGATCTGTGACGTCATGATTCGACCATGTTTTTTTTTTTAGTTCTCAGTTGTCTTGAAAGAACCATAAATCCAGAGAATGCCAGACTTTGATGACAAAGTTTTCCCACAAGAAGGACCGCCATGTTCATGTGAGCACAGCACAACAACGATGAGTCCAAAAATATGTATTGTATTCTTAAGCAATAAGGCCCGAGGAGGTGTGGTATATGGCCAATATACCACGGCTAAGTGCTGTTCTTATGCTTGACGCAACGCGGAGTGCCTGGACACAGCCATTAGCTGTGGTATTTTGGCCGTATATCACAACCCCCCGAGGTGCCTTAATTGGGTAAGATGGCGCCGAAAGATAGGGCAGCCGTGCTTCTAGCTCCAAAGCAACTTTAGCCCAGAATTGTTTTTGTGTTATTACATACAACCGGAAATAACTTTTGGATATCAGAGCGGTGTAACTCACCAGCATTACGACCAGGAATACGACTTTCCCGAATTGGATCCTTTGTTCGTACCCCCCAGGGCAATTGAACTGATTCCAAAGGCTGATCCAAAACACCGCCGGCAGAGAAGAGGTATTCGGAGTGTACTCCTAGTCCGATTTAGGAGGCACCGCTTATGAGTATATTACTCACTAATATTCAGTCTCTGGATAATAAAGTAGACAAGCTAAGGGCTAGGATCTCCTTCCAGTGAGACATCAGGGTTTGTAACATACTCTGTTTCACGGAAGCATGGCTCTCTCGGGATATACTGTATGAGTCCGTACAGCCAGTTGGTTTCTCAGTTCATCGCGCAGACAGGAATAAAGATCTCTCCAGGAAGGAGAAGGGTGGGGGTGTATGTTTCATGATTAACTACTCATGGTGTGATTGTGATAACATACAGAAACTCAAGTCCTTTTGTTCACCCGACCTAGAATACCTCAAAATCAAATGCCGACCGTATTACCTCCCAAGGGAATTCTCTTTGTTTCTAGTCGCAGCCGTGTATATTCCCTCTCAAGCCGATACCACAACGGCCCTCGAACTGCACTGGACTCTATGCAAACTGTAAACTACATATCCTGAGACTGCATTTATTGTAGCCAGGGATTTTAACAAAGCTAATCTGAGGAAAACACAACCGAAGTTCTACAAACACAGTGACTGTAGCACTCGCTCTGAGAACATTGGACCACTGCTACTTAACTAGAAATGCCTACAAGGCCCTCCCCCGCCCTCCCTTTGGCAAATCTGATCACGACTTAATTTTGCTCCTCCCTTCCTATAGGCAGAAACTTTAACAGGAAGTACCCATGCTACGGACTATTCAATGCTGGTCTGACCAATTGGAATCCATGCTTCAAGATTGTTTTGATCTCGTGGACTGGGATATGTTCCGGGTAGCCTCTGAGAAAAATATTGACAAATACACAGATACCGTGACTGAGTTTACAGGAAATGTTTATGAGATGTTGTATTCACTGTGACTATTAAAACCTACACAAACCAGAAACAGTGGATAGTTGGCAGCCTTCGCTTAAAACTGAAAGTGCGAACCACCACATTTAACCATGGCAAAGTGACTGGGAATATGGCCGAATAAAAACAGTGTAGTTATTCCCTCAGTAAGGCAAACAAACAGGCAAAACGTCAGTAAAGAGACAGAGTGGAGTCTCAATTCAACAGCTCAGACACAAGATGTATGTGGCAGGGTCTACAGACAATCAATGACTACAAATGGAAAACCAGCCACGTCGCGGACACCGACGTCTTGCTTCTGGACAAGCTAAACACCTTTTTCACTCGCTTTGAGGATAACGCAGTGTCACCGACGGGGCCAGCTACCAAGGACCGTGGGCTCTCATTCTCCGTGGCCGACGTGAGTAAGACATTTTAAGCGTGTCAACTAGAGGTCGACCAATTATGATTTTTCCACACCGCTGCCGATTATTGGAGGACCAAAAAAAGCATGTACCAATTAATCGGCCATTTAAAAAAAAAAAAAATCCGTTGTTTTGGTGTATTTTTTAAAAATGTTCTTTATTTGTAATAATGACAATTACAACAATACTGAATGAACACTTATTTTAACTTTAATATAATACATCAATAAAAGCAATTTAGCCTTAAATAAATATGGTTCAATTTGATTTAAATAATGCAAAAACAAAGTGTTGGAGAAGAAAGTAAAAGTGCAATATGTGCCATGTAAGAAAGTTAACATTTAAGTTCCTTGCTCAGAACATGAGAACATATGAAAGCTGGTGGTTCCTTTTAACATGCGTCTTCAATATTCCCAGTTAAGAAGTTTTAGGTTGTAGGAATTATAGGACTATTTCTCTCTATACGATTTGTATTTCATATACCTTTGACTATTGGATGTTCTTATAGGCACTTTAGTATTGCCAGTGTAACAGTATAGCTTCTGTCCCTCTCCTCGCTCCTACCTGGGCTCGAACCAGGAACACATCGACAACAGCCACCCTCGAAGCAGCGTTACCCATGCAGAGCAAGGGGAACAACTACTCCAAGTCTCAGAGCGAGTGACGTTTGAAACGCTATTAGCGTGCACCCCGCTAACTAGCTAGCCATTTCACATCGGTTACACCAGCCTAATCTCGGGAGTTGATAGGCTTGAAGTCATAAACAGCGCAATGCTTGAAGCATTGCGAAGAGCTGCTGGCAAACGCACGAAAGTGCTGTTTGAATGAATGCTTACGAGCCTGCTGGTGCCTACCATCGCTCAGTCAGACTGCTCTATCAAATCATAGACTTAATTATAACATAACACACAGAAATACGAGCTTTTGGTCATTAAATGGGCAAATTAAGGCCGTATGAGGCAGCCCGTCTAGATCAGTTTCATAACATCAACATTGATGCTCACGCATGGGACAGAATGAATAGAGAAATAAATCTCTATATTGACCACTGGCTTAAGACTGTATTTTGGGCAAGGCTCCCATTGTTTTATGTATTCATGCAGTACCAGCCTAGACACTAGATAGTCCATTGTTACATACAGTAGGCCTACACAGAGCCATATATTTAGATAAATACTGTATATAGCTCTCAGTCTACATGATTATTATCTAATGTAGATGGATCTGAATATTGAGATACAGGCCTAACTCAAGTTTGGCAGTGTGGGGCAGTAAGGAGGGGCTTTGGCTTCTATAGCATTTTTGGTTCTATAACATTTTGGGTGGAAATGGAATTAACTAAAGTGTCTTGTGACACAGGTCCCCACCATTCTTCAGTCAGCGCTACTCTTTCATTAACCGAGGAGCTAAAGTGACTCATTTTAAATTATTTACACCCAGAGGATACACTGGGCACTCTGGGGATTTTCCACCCTGTTGGCTTGGTGTTTACTGTATCTGGTAGTTCGGTTAATCACCTCAGAGACCGAATGAGGGAACCCATTCTCAAGTTCTCTAGCTTACTTCTAAAAATTATTTTCTAGTTGTATGTACAGTCCTATTGTCTATGTAGGTTTATGATTTGTCTTAACATTTTGAGTTGGGCCAGTTCCTCTAACTACTAATCATCACAGACGGAACTGGTGGGACTTGGATTGGTGGAATAAACAGACTCTTATTTTTCATTCTCTAAATTACAGTTATGTAGAGTATACAGTATTGACCTATATCGTTATCTGAAAAATGTTAAACTGTAAGAATTTATTTTAAAAGGGAACTAACTGGTGAGTGTTATCCACAGAAATTAGCTAATGGAAATTCTAACTTTCTTCTTCTCCCCCTTATTGCTCTCTCTCTCTCTCCTTCTCTCTGTCTCTGCAGTGCAGTAATGATGAAGCTCAGCTCTCCTCTGGCCGTGCTGTGCCTTTCTCTCCTGCTGCTCAATGCCCACCTCTCCCTGGCCAAGAGAGGGGGAGGAGGCTTTGGTGGTAAATCCAGCATAGGCTTTGGGAAGAAACCTTCCTCCACCTCCAACCGTGGAGGCACCAACACCCAACGCAGACCCAACCAAGGGACCAATAACCAGCCAGGGAACTACCCTCGTCAGCCCCAGAGCCCACAGAACCCCCAAGCAGGGTACCCGCAGCAACCAGGAGGTTATCCACAGCAACCAGGGGGGTACCCTCAACAGCCAGGCAGGGCAGGATACCCTAACCAAGGGGGGTACCCTAACCAAGGGGGGTACCCTAACCAAGGGGGGTACCCTAACCAAGGTGGCTACCCTGCTGGAGGATATCCAGCTGGAGGGTACCCAGGGGGCTACCCGGCAGGAGGCTATCCAAACAGATACCCAGCTGGTGGAGGCTATGGTGGAGGCTATGGTGGAGGCTATGGTGGAGGCTATGGCGGCGGTTACGGAGGGGGCTACATGAACCAAAACCCCAACAACCGGATCCTTAGCCCTGGCTACGGGGGCAGTTATGGCTATGGGGGGTATGGTGGTGCAGGTGGCTCCCCGTTCTCCCGCTCGGTGCAGGGGATGGGGATGGGACCCTCGCAGCAGTCCAGGGGGTTTGGGCGTAATGCAGCGATGGCGGCTGGGGCTGGGGTTGTGGCTGGGATGGCTCTGGGTTATGGACTGGGCCGGTTTCCCCGGCCTCACTTCGGCTTTCACAACCCCCAGGAGGAGTACTACTATAACCACTACATGTACAGGAGGTACGGCACCAAATCCACTGATGACAATGACTACAGCAGGGACTACCGCTTCAGCCCGCCTCCACAGTCCTATGATAACTACATGAAGAACTGTATGAAGAGGACTGATCTGCTGAGAGGTGGGGAGAAGGGTGGATCGGAACAAGGAGCCAGGGAGAACTCACCACCACAGGGAGCTGCAGACAGCCCCAGCACTCAGGTAATCGAGCCCAGTGGAGGAGGCACTGCAGTCGGAGAGAAGAGTGAAGAGCCAGCCCCTGTTCCTGGAGGTTCCACCAATACTACCGACCCCGGTTCCACCCAAGCACCAGGCAGTGGCCCCAGTAACAGCTACGCCACAGAGGGCAGTCCCAGTGAGAGTAATGTCACAGCTGAGAGTAACGGTACAGCAGCGACTAAGAAGCCTCTGACCCCTGAACCCCTGAACCCTAACCCTCAAACCCCCCCTCCTGCAGCCAAGCCCCTCCCCCCGGCCATAGCTGAGCCTGAGGATGATGATGAGGAAAATATAGTGAGCATCTCTGAGATTGGCTACCCAGCGCTGATAGAGCAGATGAAGGCTCGGAGGTGTGTGGAGCTTTACATGGTGTATGCCGAACACTACCTGGAGAAAAAGGAGGAGGACAAGAAGAACACACCCCGGGGAACACCCGAAGGAGGAGTGGAGAGACTGGGAGGAGGAGGATACCAGGGACTGCTAACTGTACTCACCTCTATTGCACTACTGCTGCTGAACAGCAACCTGCTACTACTGCACTGAGGCAGAGAGAGAGGAAGAAACAGAGAGAGAGGGAAGAAGGAGAAAGGACACAATGTTTGCTGCCACACTATGTGAGTCGGAGTCAAGAATGGAGCTGATGGAGTGATGCAAGGATGGAGGGATGCTGGGACAGTCTGTCTTCTTCTCTCATCCTCCTTTGATCGACGCCTCAGGACTCTCCATAATAAGTGGACTTTTTTGATTGATAAATTCTATGGATTTTTGTTCTGTTTTTGTATTGTTGTTTCTCATGCACTGTTACTTGCATTATATGAATCTGTAATCATGCGCCTGTGTGTTACTAAAATGCTGGCACTTTTTTAAATCCAACCCTGCTGTCCCCAAAGCATTGAATTTGCTCCTGTTGTAGCCAAGTACTACAGCCTCATGCATGCAGCATGACTATTATATACAGCATATTTCATAAATAAGATAAATATCGATTAATGTTAAGCAGGGACTGGCCCGATCACGCCCAGTTCCCAGCACCAACAGGGATTCCAGGAGAACTTAGATGCTGAATTATATGGCAGACAAACTGAAGGGAAACGGCCATTTATTCCATTACATCACATGAACTGGAAATACTAGATTGTGTGTGTGTGTGCGTGTGCGTGTGCGTGTGTGTGTGTGTGTGTGTGTGTGTGTAAGTAGATAGGACTGTCGTGTAAATATTGATTGAGGTAAGATGACTCTTGTGACGATGATAACACCACATAACATCCATATTAACATCAGCCGGGGAAGGGGAATTGTTGAATATGACAGTCGAGTATGCATGACAATGAATGTGAACTTTATATTATTGACTATGGCTTGTATTTATTTTAGCTTAATACAATACACATACCTGTACAATTTTAACTGGCTTTTGCTTGTAAGACTACTAATTACACCATTCTAACATAACCTTTTTCGTACATGGGGGCTGTGATTCTGCATAAGCATGTATACATTTTACTACGGTGGCTAAAGAGAATCCATTTCACAAACACTGCTAGCTTGACTTCACCTTTTTTATGGAAGGGCTAACAGTTTGGTCATATGCTCTGATGAGGTCCGAAGACTGAAATGTTACACTTCTGTAATGGTGGGGGGGGGGGGGGAACAGTAGTACGTAAGCAGTGGGAGCAGCTTCTTTAGAATCTAGAGTTTAGATTCTTTAGAAACTAACTCATTTGCCAGAGACTCTTGTTAGATGTGTGCTTGCTTGTCTTTCACCCAGCTGATATCCTATGTAATGGATGGCTGTCAGGTTATCTGAATCAGTCATCCTGTATCGGGGCTTGATGTCATCTTTATCTGTTATGTGTCTTTAACTTTGTGGTTAATATGTTTGATACTATTCCGTGGATTGATTTAGTTTGCTTTGTATTGTTATTATATGTCAAGTAAGCTGCATGTGCTCAAAGACACTTGCGTAAACCTGATTTCTTTCTTTGCTCCGACTCCAATGCCCTTCTCTTTTGTACATTCCCTTCTTCCCTCCTTCCCCTTGCTGGTGTCTTGCTTTCCTCTCTGGGGTGGTGAAGTGACTGTAGATTGTACTGTAAGGGCTCTTGTTGTCTAGGCCCAACCAGGCTTTGAACCAGGCCACTGTAGCGGCAGCCCTACAAGTCAAAGAATACGGATTCAGACAAACACTGTCCACTTTAAAGTAATGGTCATAGTCAACTTGGTACTTGGTGATATTAAGGTAAATGATAAGCATATGACAATGATAGAAGTTCAACTATAATGTTAGATGTGGGTTCTAACCAGATATATATAGAGAGAAGTAGCTAGATTGACGTCTAAATTATTATACTGTATGCGTTGGGGTGTAAACACTTTTTTTTTATGGAGTTAGAATACTTTTGGACTATATTGGATAGAAGATGGGGGAGGGAACTCCTTGTTTACCATCATGTCATAAACAATTTCTACATTGTCTTGTGCCTTGAATGTATGGGTGTGCATACTCTATTAATGTAAATACTTCCTCTGTGATAAAAGATAAATGTGTTTGTGTCCATTCCTCTTCTCTAATCTGTCAGTTTTCATTCTGGCCTTCACTTGGTTTAATGCTCGACAGGACAGCCCTAATTCAAGGCTTTCTTCAGCACTCATGTGTTAGTGTTTTTTTTAACCTTTTCCCCTACAGGTCTGTGCTCTGGGGCGTGTTCAGCAGGACACAATGTTTTTGGAATGTTCAAATAGTAATATGTAATGTAGAACAAATGTGCCTCCGACATGTAGACCAAGGAATCATTTTGGTTCTTTTCATTGAATTTCTATCTGCAACATTCAACAACGTTTGGCTACTGAATGTGGCCCTGGTTTATGTTTCAGTGAGGTTTGGCTTAAGTATCATGTTGTGACTGTTCTGTGGACACAACATTGTTGTGCATCAGAGTGCTGGCATACAGTACCAGTCAAAAGTTTGGACACACCTACTCATTCCAGGGTTTTTCTTTATTATTACTATTTTCTACATTGTAGAATAATAGTGAAGACATCAAAACTATGAAATAACACATATGGAATCATGTAGTAACCAAAAAAGTGTTAAACAAATCAAAATATATTTGAGATTATTCAAAGTAGCTACCCTTTGCATTGATGAGAGCATTGCACACTCTTGGCATTCTCTCAATCAGCTTCATGAGGTAGTCACCTGGAATGCATTTCAATTAACTGGTGTGCCTTGTTAAAAGTAATTTTTGGGAATTTCTTTCCTTCTTCAAGCAAATTTCAATCAAATGTATTTATAAAGCCCTTCTTACATCAGCTGATGTGACAAAGTGCTGTACAGAAACCTAGCCTAAAATCCCAAACAGCAAGCAATGCAGATGTAGAAGCACGGTGGCTAGGAAAAACTCCCTAGAAAGGCCAGAACCTAGGAAGAAACCTAGAGAGGAAACCAGGGTGGCCAGTCCTCTTCTGGCTGTGCCGGGTGGAGATTATAACAGAACATAGCCAAGATATTAACATTTTCATAGATGACCAGCAGGGTCAAATAATAATAAAACTCACAGTGGTTGTAGAGGGTGCAACAAGTCAGCACCTCAGGAGTAAATGTCAGATGGCTTTTCATAGCCAATCATTCAGAGTATCTCTACCGCTCCTGCTGTCTCTAGAGAGTTGAAAACAGCAGGTCTGGGACAGGTAGCACGTCCGGTGAACAGGTCAGGGTTCCATAGCCGCAGGCAGAACCGTTGAAACTGTTGCAGCAGCACGACCAGGTGGACTGGGCACAGCAAGGAGTCATCAGGCCAGGTAGTCCTGAGGCATGGTCCTCCGAGAGAGAGAAAGAAAGAGAGCATACTTAAATTCACACAGGACACCGGAAAAGACAGGAGAAATACTCCAGATATAACAGACTGACCCTAGCCCCCGACACATAAACTACTGCAGCATAAATACTGGAGGCTGAGACAGGAGGGGTCGAGAGACATTGTGGCCCTGTCTGACGATACCGCCGGACAGGGCCAAACAGGCAGGATATAACCCCACCCACTTTGCCAAAGCACAGCCCCACACCACTAGAGGGATATCTTCAACCACCAACTTACCATCCTGAGACAAGGCCGAGTATAGCCCACGAAGATCTCCCCCACGGCACAACCCAAGGAGGGGCGCCAACCAGGACAGGAAGGTCACGTCAGTGACTCAACCCACTCAAGGGACGCACCCCTCCTAGGGACAGCATGGAAGAGCAACAGTTAGCCAGTGACTCAGCCCCTGTAATAGGGTTAGAGGCAGAGAATCCCAGTGGAGAGAGGGGAACCGGCCAGGCAGAGACAGCAAGGGTGGTTCGTTGCTCCAGTGCCTTTCCGTTAAACATCCCATCTGGTTTGCACTTAGTTGGACTATCATTTGTTTTTCAACAGGAGAATGACCCAACACACCTCCAGGCTTTGTAAGGGCTATTTGACCAAGAAGGAGAGTGATGGAGTGCTGCACAAGATTACCTGGCCTCCACAAACACCCGACCTCAACCCAATTAAGATGGTTTGGGATGAGTTGGACAGCAGAGTGAAGGAAAAGCAGCCAACAAGTGCTCAGCATACGTGGGAACACCTTCAAGACTGTTGGAAAAGCATTCCAGGTGAAGCTGGTTAAGAGAATGCCAAGAGTGTGCAAAGCTGTAATCAAGGCAAAGGGTGGCTACTTTGAAGAATCTAAAATATGTTTACATTTTTTTAAACACTTTTTTGGTTACCACATGATTCCATATGTGTTATTTCATAGTTTTGATGTCTTCACTATTATTCTACAATGTAGAAAATTGTAAAAATAAAGAAAAACCCTTGAATGAGTAGGTGTGTCCAAACATTTGACTGGTACTGTATATGTGAGAACATTATGAACAATGCTCACCTGCACTTTACCAATGTCCCTCCTTGTCTTTATTAAATCATTGTGTATCTAACCTCAGATATTGTGTTTTCATATTCTCTGAATGTAATATTTAACCCATATATTCCATTTGATGTTGGTCTGATAGCAGAAAACCATTCAGATACCATGGCTGTTCTCTTCATTCCTACAGCAATGAGAAACTAACTTAAAGGCAGTGGTGTAAAGTACTATAGTAGTACTTTAAAATAGTTTTGTGTAAGTAGTTTTTTGGGGGGTATCTGTACTTTACTATTTGTATTTTACTTTTACTTCACTACATTCCTAAAGAAAATGATATACTTTTCACTCCATACATTTTCCCTGGCACCCAAAAGTCCAATTCACACACTTATCAAGAGAACATCCCTGGTCATCACTACTGCTTCTGATCTGAAGGACTCACTAAACACAACTTCATTTGTAAATTATGTCTGAGTGTTGGAGTGTGCCCCTGGCTATCCGTTAATAAAAAATAAAAAATACAATTGTGCCGTCTGGTTTGCTTAATATAAGGAATTTGAAATGGTTTATATTTTTACCTCTGATACGTACGTACATTTTAGCAATTCCATTTACTTTTGATAATTAAATATATTTAAAACCAAATACTTTTAGGCTTTTACTCAAGTTGTATTTTACTGGGTGACTCCCTTTTACTTGTCATTTTCTATTAAGGTATCTTTACTTTTACTCAAGTATGACAATTGAGTACTTTTTCCACCACCACTTAAAGGTTAATTGGATTCTATTAATAAACTGGGTTAGAACTATTAATGCTCAGAAATGTAACACTTTCATTGCACAGCCTCATTCCAAACCAAAGAGTCCACATGTGGTTTAAAAGATGGTGAAAGCACACTTGGGTTTTACTTTACAAAATTAATCTTTGGGATTTGTTTCTTTTAAGCCGTCTTTTATAACGTATTTTATGCTGTGTGAAGGCGGCTATATTTGGACAATTCTAACATATTTTCCAACGATAAACATATCTATTTTGGTACTAAAAGTCTGACCTCAGAGAATCAGGAATGTTATTAGTTTTATCTGTAGGATATGTTGTCAAATCATTTTCTCTTTTTGTTTGACTGTGTTTGATCAATCAAACACAGTCAATCAAACACAGCCTTGGACATAATATAGAAACAGAATGACTATTGTTGCTAGGCCTTCATCTCTTGTAATGGACCATGGGGATGTATCCATAACAACCACAGCCTGCACAGTGCATGGTGTTGCTAGGTAGCCTAGAACTTGGTCCTGAAATGAAGCGTGACTATTAAATGTGAAAGGAAGAGAAAGAAGGAGAGGGGGAGTGAGGGAAAACTAGAAAAGAAGGGAGAGGAAATAGTGAATGCCCTTATCTGCATAGATTAGGATGCCTGAACATTCTGGCTACAAGTCAAGCAGAAGCTATTTATCTTGCTCTCTCGTTCTGAGAGAAAATACATTTGAGAAAGGTTCTCTCTATATTTATTTTATATGATCATTATTAATAAGTCAATAAATAGCAAGATACTGCTCCTCCAGTTAGCTCAATTAGGGCAATAGGAAGTAGCAACTTGTAGGTCTACCATACATACTTGCATGAGTAAGACAGACTTGTTAGGAGGATCATTTCCATAATGGAACAGACATTTGGGGTTAATTTAACAGGTAACCAGTATTCTTCCAGTTCTCTCATGTCTCCACCTGCTGATGAAGTGATTGTATTACAGCCTGACAGCCAGGAGACCCACAGTAATAGGATTGATCTCACGGTGTTTGGTCATAGGACATCCTATTTATTATTGACTGCTGACCAACATACCTGGCGCATGTCAACATGTGTGTCACAACAATAGCATTACAATGATCTGGGCTAATGATCTGGGCTAATGATCTGGGCTAAGATTAAAACCATTTACCATAGCTATGAATACCTCCACTGTGTGAGTCAGGTTCCTAATCTTAATTTGAATTGAGATCCACTTCAATGAATGGCCTATATACAGCCATTCACAAATTCCCAATAACAGATTTCATTCTAGAATCCAATCTGTCTACTAGAACTATGCTCGATTGACTGGTGATTGTTGCACAGGTACTGAAGTGACTTTACATGTTTTGTCTGGCCTCAAAATCTAAATATTACTACTATCTGAACTGTCACATTCTCATTTCATGATCTAATGATAGTTATGCTTTTTACACAGTCTGATTATGGTCAATATCATGAATGGATACACGCATCTCTGTCTCCCATGTTTTTATTGGAGTAACCCCACAGGAAAACTACATCAGATTCATCAAATGACACCAATACAGAACATGGAACTAGTTATTGTGTTTAATACTTAAGCAAGAAGGCACAAAAGGGTATGGCAGACAACCAATATACCACGGCTAAGGGCAGTTTTGGAGTGCCTGGATACAGCCCTTTGGTATATTGGCCATATTCCACAAACCCTGAGGTGCCTTATTGCTATTATAAACTGGTTACCAACGTAATTAGACCAGTAAAAAGTATTTTTTTGTCATACCTGTGGTATGATATACCACGGCTTTCAGCCAATCAGCATTCAGGGCTCGAACCACCTGGTTCATAATGGTGTTTATACACTCCACTCACCCAAAATCACATCCTATTCAATAAAGTAAGAAAAGTAATGGACACATAATATAATTAATAGAATAGTATAATATACAGCATTTACAAATCCACATCCAAAAGCTGCCAGTATTCTACCAAGGGTTGAAATCAGTGAAACATGAGTTATAGCGTGAGTCTTTCAAGTAAACTGTTACCGCAGCATGGCAATATTAAACTGTTGATAACAACCATGGTAAAGAGAAGTAAATATGTACTACTGCTTTATGGAGGTAGTGAGTGCTCGACCGGAAGGTAATCTAACACACACCAGATATTTTATGTTATGTAACGTCTCATGAAAAGAAAAGTGTAAGCAGTTGACACATCAGAGTCTTTCTGCATCAGGGATCTATACAGGAAGTGTATTTGCTCCACTACACCTGTGAGTCAGAACAGATGGAATCACAAACTGTAATCTCATTGTCAACATAGTCAGCAACTCAATGCCTTGGTCAGGGATCTTGGTCAGGGTCTCAAGAGTCTTTATATACATATTTTAACCTTTATTTAACTAGGCAAGTCAGATAAGAACACATTTTTATTTTCAATGACACCCTAGGAACAGTGGGTTAACTGCCTTGTTCAGGGGCAGAACAACAGATTTGAACCTTGTCAGCTCGGGGATTCGAACTTGCAACCCAACGCTCTAACCACTAGGCTACCCTGCCGCCCCATATGGTCTTGGTCTGGAGAGCTTTAGTCGTGACTCCATCCAAATCTTCACGCCATCTCTACATCACTCCCACCCAGTGCCCCATCACCAATGACATTAGCGACCCAATGATGACGATGATGCTGTTATAGATGGGCCCACTGGATGCTCCATAGTAGTATCCCATATCCCCAGAGCCCTCTGGACCTTCATAGCCACCAGGCCTGGGGCCATACCCTCCAGCTCTGGGGTACCCCCCATAGCCTCCTCCATAGCCTCCTCCATAGCCTCCATAACCACCTCCATAACCTCCTCCATACCCCCCATATCCTCCTCCGTAGCCAGGACGACTCAACGCACTACCCAGCATTGCTCCCCCCACGGCACCAGCAGCAGCAGCCCCTGCCATCTTCCCCGCACTGGAGCCGCCACTCTGGGCAGGCATTGGTCGGTATGCCTGTCCACTCGAGGATGGCATTGGGCGGTATCCCGTGCCTCCACCTTGACGAGGGTAACCTCCACCTCCACGGCTACTACCGCCCCACCCCCCACTACGACCGAAGCCCCCACCACGACGAGCCTCTGAGGTGGGGCAGACGGTTGCTAGGAGCAACAGGCAGGTTGCCACAGTGAGAAGTCTCCGTTGGCCAACCATCCTCATTCTCTGTGAAAACAAGATCATGAACGGTTTGTGATTGATGAGAATATCCCACATTTCCACACTAGCGCTGGGTCATAATCAAGACAAGAACAAGACATGATCATGACTGTGTGTGCATGAAGTGGGATAACCCTACGAGCTAATCCAGTGTCAGTTAGGATTTAAACCACCTGTGGGTTAACTGGGTTGATTGACAAGGGAAAGCTGATCCAGATCTGTGTTTAGTGTCAGCTGCCAGCCTTAAGACCCACACAGTGATGTAATGCCTGCATTCATCAGCAAGTCTGGACAGTCTGTCCAGTGATTAGTACAGTGGAACATAACATACATACACACACACACACACACACACACGTTTGAGTATGGTAGAACACAACGTACACACACACTAACGTTTTCGTCACTGCAGGCTTTGAGAATGTGCTAAGTAAAGGTTATTTTTACGCTAGAGACAAATTAAGAGCAGGGCAGAGCGAGCTGCGGCTGCTAATCCAGCTTTGACAGAAGAGTGTTACATGAGCTGTGAGAAGTCAACACACAATAGCATAGATAAGATCTAACAACTCAACATAGGATTTAAGTCTTCAGTGGATTGACAAGTCAGTATATAAACTCAGGTTGGTACGAACTCTGGTTCTAGTCTAGTATGAAAAACAACGAGAGGATTGAAGGGAGAGTTTCTACTGTCAACATTTTTTCTCTTAAACCTTTTTTGATGCGAGTTGACAATAGTCCTTGTCAATCCCCTTTTTTGTGTTTCAAAACCCAAGAGATAAATGTTCTACTTGGTCAGGAGATGACCACTAGACCAATGCCATAACAGATTAACTTCACAAGTACCATGTTACTACATCTCAATAATGGTCATATGGTTTTTACCTCCATAATCTCTCTCCTTTCTCTACCTCTCATCTCTCTCCTCTGTCTCTCTTACTCAGACCTCTTTACGACTAATCTGTCCTCCCTAATATTGTTTGTCTGTCCTCCTCTCTCCCCATCATCATCACACAGCATTACAGTGTAATCTGTGTCCTTGGCTCCAAGGCTATCCTTACCCCTTAGCCTTTTGTCTGTAGAATAATCCAACACAGTAGCGTTCCAGTTTCCAAGATTACCTACATTAGAGATCAGTGGAGGCTGGTGAGAAGGGCTATAGGAGGATGGGCTCATTGTAATGGCTGGGATGGAATTAATGGAACAGTATCAAACACATCAAACATATAGAAACCACATGTTTAACGCCATTCCATGAATCCCACTCCAGCCATTACAACGACCCCATCCTCCTATAGCTCCACCCACCAGCCTCCACTGGTAAATATTATTTCAGAAAACGGAGAGTTCTATAACTTCCCTCCTGGTTCATTCAGAAAACAGAGTTCTAGAAAGTTGTAAATGTAATCCTTGTTCATTCAAAAAAAGAGAGAATTCTAATCTAAAATATTGCTCATACTTCACACTCTTTGAATGAGTTTGGACGGATGTTAATAGTTTGTCTTTAGCCTCTTAATGATCCAATTCTGATTGTTTACTAACTTGATCTGGGCAGCTCTACATAGATTTTGGTAACTGTTTAGGCATGGTGTAAATATCTATGTAAAACTCTTTAGACAAACATTTGACCACTATAGAATGAGTTATACAGGTGACAATACAACTGGGTCAAACATTGGCAAATAACACTAATGACACACGTGATGTACCTGCATTAATGCATCTTGGTATTTGTATTTTAGAAATCCCAGATAACAGTTACAGTATGCTACATCATCAATAACACAGACTTAAATATCTTTACAAATGATAGAATGATAATTGAATGTACATTTGACTGCAAAGCTAAAAGCAGTTGTGAGAGTTGAAACTCTTACCTGTAGAAGTTGACAAAGAGCTGAGGAATATCACAGATGGGTCAGAGGATGTCCGTTGCTTGTTCTGTTGTCCTTTTGGCTCTCTCCTTTGTGTGTGTGATCGTCAGCGATTCCTGTGACTGTCTGGGAGAGAGAGTGTGTGGGACGGGTCTCTTCAACCTCCAAATGGTCTCAGCCAGGTAGAGAGGGGATCTATCTCTGACCTCCTCATTGGCTGAGCAGGATAAACAATGATGCTCATCCCTGCTAACACTGTAGTTACAGTAAGCCCCTGCCCCAACAACACAGAAATACCTGCAAACTTAGCTGTACACTTAGCCATAGATAACCTGTGTGTGTGTGTGTCTCAGCCCCTAACCCACCAACGGAGTAGAAACTCAAAACGACCTGTGTGTGTGTGTGTGTGTGTGTGTTTAGCCTGCTGTTACTGTAAGCCTCCTAGCCTACCAAAAGAGACAGCAATAATACAGAGTAATATCATACAGCTTAGTTTTAACAAGTATAATACAACCAAGATAACATGGTTTCTACCCACAGACCCAAAAAGGCTAGACAGTACAGACCAAATAATCATTATTGTAAAAAGCTACATTTCTAAATAGTGGCATGTGCCTTTGAAGAGAGTTTCCCCAAAGGAGCGCTCAGTCAGAAAGTCAGAATGCAACATTAAAACAGCTAAAGAATTTTATTATGAAATAAATGTCAGTCTTGAAAGAGCCATAGACATTGAAAGGACAGACATACATGCACACAAGCGCGCACACACACACGCTCGCTCACACACAATATACAGAAACCTTTTAAAAGCTGAGGGTAGATATAGGTGTAATACAATTGTTGTACCACATCTCAAAGTACTGTATACAGTCATACACACGCACACAGTCACACAGATCAATATCTACCAGGAAAGTAAGTACTGCTTCAGAAATGTGCGTGCGCACACACACACAAACACAACCTAACACACACATACAAAACATTCCCTCGTTTGAGCTATTGTAGTTGTTTCATCATGTGGGGCGGCAGCGTAGCCTAGTGGTTAGAGTGTTGGACTAATAACCGAAAGGTTGCAAGTTCAAGTCCCCGAGCTGACAAGGTACAAATCTGTTGTTCTCCCCATGAACAAGGCAGTTAACCCACTGTTCCTAGGCCATCATTGAAAATAATATTTTTTTCTTAACTGACTTGCCTAGTTAAATAAAAGGTAAAAAATAAATGTACATAATTCACAATCTTAAGGAACTCTGGTCCTCTCTATGTTTTGTGCTTCAGTCTCCAGGTATGCTAGTAGAGCAGACACACAGGTCATATCCCACTACACTATACTATGTGATTATGGGGTGGCAGGTAGCCTAGTGGTTAGAGCATTGGGCCAGTAACTGAAAGGTTGCTCGATCAAATCCCCGAGCTGACAAGGTAAAAATCTGTCATTCTACCCCAGAACAAGGCAGTTAACCCACCGTTCCCTGGTAGGCCGTCATTGTAAATAATAATTTGTTTTTAACTAACTTGCCTAGTTAAATAAAGGTAAGAAAAAATAACAGACAGGTAGCAGAAATACATGTTTTTGTCCCCCACTACAACTGGTCAGGAGACAGTTTTAGATGAACTGGGGCAAGAACAGTCATGAAGTTACATTACAGTTCCTGCCTCTGTAGAGCTGATCATGGAGATAGTACTGTACCACACTTGTGTGACAGGCATGTTTCAACACCACATACTGTCACCGGACAGGAGTCATTCAACCCCCCTACCGACCGACTGGGTGGGTGAGAATCTCATCTAGCGTGGGATGCCACTCTTGAGTCTTAAGGCAAGTTCTGGTTTGGAGAGGGAGACAATCAGTGATCTGCAGGTGGCAAAACGGGGCTTTGGTCAAAAATAGAAAATACAAATATGCAAGGAGAGAGAGGTAGAGAGAACAATGGAGGGAAAGAGATATATATATAGTTCTATCTAACTCAGTAGAACTAAGAAACTAAGAAAGAGATTTAGATGTGCTTTAGGTTATTTTGCATCTGAGTAGTATAGGACATGGGACAGTCTCAATGCCCCATACAGAGCCACAAGAGACAAATGCCAACCTTTACCTTCATTATTAACCATTATTACTGCTGATATTGATACAGTTAATACGCAGATAGCACGACAGAGAGGCAGGTGTGTCAGAGAGGGATTGGGACAGCAAGGAGGATATGTACCGTTTGTTCATGGTAGGGACGGAGAGAGCAGACATCATGTTTCATAATGACCCCAACCTCAACTGAGGAAGGTACCACACACAACTCAGCTCACACAATTAGTACACTGTCCCTATAGATGTCTTGGAAGAGATTAAAGCGAGGTTGGAATGGATGCCTCTCCTCAGGGTGGTTCATGGCCACCCCTGTTTGGGGTAATGGGACAGCGTCTGGGGTTGGGAGGATCAGGTGGTCCCTCCCTAGACCAGGTCACATACAGGCAGTCCCCTCAGGAAGACAACGCAGCTGCTTCTCAATGATACACCGCAGAAATGTATACCTACAGATAGAGAGAGAGCAAGTGAGAGAGAGAGAGAGAGAGAGCAAGAGAGAGAGAGAGAGAGCAAGAGAGAGAGAGCGAGAGAGAGAGAGAGAGAGAGAGAGAGAGAGAGAGAGAGAGAGAGAGAGAGAGAGAGAGAGAGAGAAGAGAATGAGACATAAATACACAGTACATGACACCATAAACACAGCCATTCAGGGGAGGTAGGTAGATGTTGCCTGCACCTCACCTGCTCCTGAGTTTCTGCACCTCCCGGTCCTCTTCCTCCTTCAGCTTGGTGATGAAACTCTGCAGCACTGGCATCTCAAACTTAATATACTGCGCAACCTGGTTGGGAGGAGGAAGAAATGCAATTACAAACACAGACTTGGCCTGCACCCTCAACTATTACAACGTCACAATACTGTAATAATAACAATTACATAAAGGATGTCATACAGTCATAATAGCGTATTTCAGTTTATGGCCATTGACTTCACACTGTCAAGCCGGTGGCAAGTCATTGTTGAGGACAACTAATTGGCTCGGCTTGCAGACCCTTAAGCTGCTTAACTTAAGTAAATTATGGTTTTGGTTTGACTCTGGACTGTGTTATGGTAAAAGGTCTATTTAAATTCTAGTCTAGTGCATAAATAGCCCACTGCAGGTTATATTGAACTGAGCCCTTTTGTAATAGATAAGGGGACATACAGAATATTCCATTCTGAGGACGTGATTAAGTTTATGCGCACTAAGAAGTGGGGAAGGATTTAGCAGTTACACAGCGGTATGTAGGCCAGGAATGATTGGGCAGTTATACATTAGCAGTCTTACATCATAGGTGACTTCCTCTCCCAGGTCCTGCTCCATCAGGAAGATTCTGCTGACCTGTTCACACGGACCCTGAAGCACACGCAGCACCAGGGGGTAGTCACTGCGCTTCAGCTTTGCACGCTCTGAAAGAAGAAACATTGTCAAACCTTTACTGCATTACAACGGGTGTGCTGAAGTTATGCTAGTAGATCGCCATGCTTTGCCACAGAGCTGCAGCACTCTCATGCACGCGCACACAAACACACACACACAGTTAATAATGCATAGTCTACTCTAGGATAAACACAGACATTGCTCACATGGACCCTGTGAAAGGGAGAAAGTGATTCAGCTTCACACTCTGTGACAGACACACAACCACACAACACAACACCGCACTCACTCACCCCCGCTGGTGTGTACAAGGTACAGTGCAAAGTCATCTGGGCTGTTCTCAATCTTGAACTTGTTAAGTAGCACTCGTAGCACCTGGGGCGTGGTCATACAACTGTTGATCCGCACGTTAGTCACTGAACCATACGCTGGAGTGAAGACTGCAGTCTGAAGGGGCGATGGGGGCAGCACAATTATGAGAAGGGGAGAGGAATGAGAGAGAGAGAGAGAGAGAGAGAGAGAGAGAGAGAGAGAGAGAGAGAGAGAAAATGAGTTTATTTGTGGTATTATGTTGTCGTTGTAGTAGTGTGTAGCTGCAGTATTATGGTGTGTGTGTGTGTGTGTGTGTGTGTGTGTGTGTGTGCATGGGTACCTTGTAATTGTAGAAGTGTCCATTGATGGAGAAACGGTGTCGTCGTATCCTCCTCTGGTCGCTAGGCGACCGGCGCTGGGCCTTCCTCAGAAACCCGGCATCGCTCTTCGTCCTCAGCAGCTGGGCGGAGCGCTCATATTCCTCTGTCCAACCAGAGCATAGAGATAGGAGAAAGGGGAGGAGTCAGACAATCACGTTCCTAAGAATGTCACAGAATGTTCTAAAAATTGATTGTGTTGAACAGACACGGCTATCTAATGTAGGATAAATAACTGAGTTATCCATAATAACATGCTGAAGGTTTTCAGACTAGTCTTCTATAAGACCCACCTTCTTCCTCATCCGCCTTCACAATACTGTCCTCTGATTGGCTCTCGTGCTCTGTCACTTCTATGTTGGGCAGGGTCTGCTGGGTACCTTCATTGCTATTGACATAGAGAAAACATGAATATTCCCATATTTAATAGCTTGACATTATTTATGACACATTATCTTCTCTTCAAAGTTGTTCTACATCAAAGTGTAAATGAGACAGGTAGAGGAACAGTGAAATATGGTCTCTATGTAATCATTAGTGCCGGCCACTTATCTAGCATTTATTCACATGACTTATATAAAATATTTCAGTTCAAATCAAATTTTATTTGTGTGTTTAGCAGATGCTATTGCGGGTGTAGCGAAGTGCTTGTAGGAAGTTGTTGTGTATATTACATTAGTTTTATTTAATTACTTTATTATTATTACTATAGAGCTGCCGCCTATCCTGTCTGACAAAATCCCTATTTTACTAGTTCTTCAAAGTAAATAAGGTATACTTTTACGACT
Source organism: Salmo trutta (assembly GCF_901001165.1). Lineage (NCBI taxonomy): Eukaryota > Metazoa > Chordata > Actinopteri > Salmoniformes > Salmonidae > Salmo > Salmo trutta. Next base: position 13,481,875 of record NC_042983.1, on the reverse strand, counting down.
GCTGAATACCAACTACCAATCACTTAGATCACTTCGATTTTCAGGTAGAGATACCTCGCGAACAACTGCTCTCTATCCTTCTTGATTGTGCATTCTTCTGTCTCTTATGTACAGTAGCAGGCATAAAAGAAACAAACCTGAGGCACGCAATGGATTATGGTCATTCTAGTTAATTAGCAGGTTATCTGTGCTAAACTACTCAGAATTTTGGTCTGTTGGAAACTACAACTCCCTACTACATCGCACAGTTCAGGCTGGATCTGATTTATCTCTAGAGAAACTGCAATGTGCACATTGAGATCACAGAAAAAAAAACGAAATGGAATTCAAATAACAGAAAGGTTAGTTCATCTCTCAGCACTACTGACCAGAGACAATATGTGTGGTCAAAGTAAACTAAAAACCCTATATTTAGGTTGACGTAACCCATCCTGGTTAAAATAAAGAGATATCAATATGGCCATGGTATCAGGACATACTGTAATAACAAACAGATACACCCTTGGTAAAAACATAGACCTTTTATACACACAGTATGTAGTACGTTTCTATATGTTGCCTTGGTATGGTAACCAGAGCATCACTCCCTACCTCTGATTATCCAGGGCACAGCCGGAGTGCCAGGATGTAGACGAGGGAGGAGGTCTGATTCGCTCGTGATCGTCCTGCATCTGCAATCTGATAGGTCGACGCAGGCCCCAGGAGATATTCAGCAAACCCTCCACGATCAGCTCCCCTTCCTCCTGTAGAGACAGAGTTACCGTAATCAATAAACACACACACACACACACACACACACACACACACACACACACACACACACACACACACACACACACACACACACACACACACACACACACACACACACACACACACACACACACACACACACACAGTTATTACCCCTTTGGGGTAGGGTGAATTATTGAACAGAGTCAGTTTGGGGTAAATTATAGAGCAAAGTAATGAGAGAGGATGGATGAGAGAGAGAAAGAAAATAAGGAAGAGAAAGACTATAAATGCAATGAAGAGGTGAAATAGGAGGGTGCAGCTATCAGACAATTCTCTTACTCTCATTCACTTGCACCAACACAAACGCACCTCTCTGTGTCTCAACTGCAGGTTATGTCCTTCATAATAGAGGTTGTAGGTTTTGAGATGGGACAGGACTGTTGCCCTGAAGACAGAAACACAACATTCTTCACAACAATTTATTACTTTACACACATTTTAATATTATACTTTTTGTTATTACTACACACATTTGAACACACTGTGTGTGTGTGTGTGTGTGTGTGTGTGTGTGTGTGTGTGTGTGTGTGTGTGTGTGTGTGTGTGGCATACTTGCTGATGAACTTGTTGTCTCCAATCTGAACCCCATCCTGCATGTTATCCATTCTCAGTCAGCATGAGAGGAGCTAGAGAGAGAGAGTGTGAGAGAGAGAAAGACAGAAATTGTGATCAGATGCTTTTAAACATTAATGTGGATAGATGCTGAAGAACAATAGATAGACACTGAAGTTAAAGCTTGGTCGCAAATGGGTCTTCCAAATGGACAATGACCCCAAGCATACTTCCAAAGTTGTGGCAAAATGGCTTAAGGACAACAAAGTCAAGGTATTGTAGTGGCCATCACAAAGCCCTGACCTCAATCCTATAGAAAATGTGTGGGCAGAACTGAAAAAGTGTGTGAGCAAGGAGGCCTACAAACCTGACTCAGTTACACCAGCTCTGTCAGGAGGAATGGGCCAAAATTCCCCCCACTTATTGTGGGAAGCTTGTGGAAGGCTACCCGAAACGTTTGACCCAAGTTAAACAATTGAAAGGCAATGCTACTAAATACTAATTGAGTGTACATTTACATTTACATTTAAGTCATTTAGCAGACGCTCTTATCCAGAGCGACTTACAGAGTGTATGTAAACTTCTGACCCACTGGCAATGTGATGAAATACATAAAAGCTGAAATAAATTGTTCTCTCTACTACTATGCTGACATTTCACATTCTTCAAATAAAGTGGTCATCCTAACTGACCTAAGACAGGGAATTTTTACTAGGATTAAATGTCAGGAATTGTGAAAAACTGAGTTTAAATGTACTTGGCTAAGGAGTATGTAAACTTCCGACTTCTTCTGTAGCTAGTTAGATGCATCTTTTAGCCAGCCAGTTTGTATGCAGGGTTAATGTTGTTCTCTCTGCTATGGCAGCTCAGACCCATGTGATATGGGTCTGTGAGTTTTTATGGGTCCTCTTCCTGGTGTGACTCGACAAACTGTCTCTGTGACACAAGTCTCTGTCAGTGTGAGATGGAGGACACAATCTCTCTTCCTCTTTTCCATCTGTCTAAAACACACCACACACAGAAAACCACTAGCACACACGGAAGCTTCCATGGTGACCATCACACACGCACACAAACAGATGTTGGACTTTAATTTAACATGGAATGCTGCCAGCAACCTCACGTTTCCTTCCTGCCCAGCTGAAATGGTGAGTGTGTGTTAGGGGGCAGCACAGAAGCATCCAGATGGACAAGAACAGGTGCATGAACCATTTCAGTTGCACACACAGTGTCTCAGCCTTGTCCCAGGTACCAGCAAGCTAAATTCCTCCTCCTTGAAAGACCTCTTAAATCCCTGCCATTAGCACATACACTCTAACACACACTCTTATGCTACCCAGTGTATCTTGCTACAACTACTGTGGCAGGCTACCTCACTATTTCATTGCTGAAATAGTGTGTGTTTGTGTGCGTGTGTAGAAGGCCGCTGTGTGGCTTACCGTGCTAAGATCTGTATGATCCTGGTAGGCCAGGAAAGAGAGAGATCCGCTAGCTGCACAAACACACAGTAAGTTAGTCCTCAGGGTCCAGTCAGAGGAGTTTACCTGAAGACGGCCCGGCTGGACCCAATGAAGCTACTGTGTCCTTTCTGTGGAGGAGAGAGAGAGTTCAGCACCAAGCGTGGCTCTTCAGAGTCTGTCTTAGTGGCTGTGTACCCAGGGTAGATGACCCAGGGCCTCAGTCTAAGGCTTCAGTGTGTTTGTAAGGGAGAGGGGAGAGGCGATGGAGAGAGCACCAGAGAGTGGTGGTTGAAGGGGCTGGTTAAAAGGAAGCGCTCCCCATCCGCTAATCTCTTCCTCCTTCAGAGCCTCAGTCACGGCGGAAACTGACGCTGCCGCTCTGACATGAGAGAGACTTCCTCAATTGAAACTACAGACATGAAATATGATATCGCTCGCTCGCTCACATACATACACACACGCGCGCACAAAGAAAGGCACCAACACACACGCACACAGCTTTTCTCTGAAAGGCTCACACGTACCCCCGTATACAGACCGAGAGGTATTGAGAGGTATGAAGCAACAGACAACAACCACACCCACAGTCTACCTCAGGTGTCCAGCCAACGCCTCACAACCATAAACACATGAAATGATCGTGACCATATGAAAAATGGAATACCAATCAACCCACACACCATGCAGCGTTATCAATATTTCAGCACCTACATTAGGCCCTGTCAGGCACCACCGAACAACACAATAGGAGACATTAGCCTTTAAAGGTCCAATGCTGCTACTTTTATCTCAATATCAAGTCAAGGGGTGTGAATACTTTCTGAAGGCACATTTTTGACTGCACTGGGCATTTAATACCAAGACCAGGGATGGGTGGCTGTGGCTCAGTCCTTGAGGGCGGAAGTATGCTGGTCCAAGCCAAAGGTCCTAGGAATATAGGACCCACTACTGGTATGTTGTTTAAGACTGGACTGTGGCCCAAGAAACCTCTAAAAGGCTTTGGAGTTTAAGACTGGACATGTGGGAACCCCTGGTCTAGCCTGGCAGTTCTACATCAATAATGCAACCTAGATCTAAAATCTTGCGTAACTGCATAAGCTACTTTATGTTACGTACATCTGTCCACCAGAGATGAATAATGATGTGTCTACACTGGCACACTACTTATGATCTGTCTCAATTGAGTCTTTCTGCTGCTTGCAGAAAACGTACCATGCCTGTTGTTTTGGGGGGAAACGACCGTCCGTATCAAAAAACAGACAAATTGACCCAACATTGACCCAGGCTAGCTCAGCCCATGGCTCTGTGTTCTGTTACTGTGTTCTATTCTGCATTCCAGCTGGGATGATGGATTTTGGGATAATGTGCTCTGTTCTATCTGGATGGGGCTCCAAAAATAGTCCCCCGGTCTTCCCCTCCCTCCGCATTCTCTTGAATCCTTCTCTACAACAACCACAGCAGCCAAGCCTGTCTCTCTCTCTCCTCCACCCTTTACCAACCACAGCAGCCAAGTCAGTATACCTCTCCTCCTCCACCCCTTACCAACCACAGCAGCCAAGCCTGTCTCTCACTAGTCTAAGCATTGCTCTCTCTTCCTCCCTCTTTCCGGACAATTATAGTGCCTTCAGAAAGTATTCACACCCCTTGACTTTTTCCACATTTTGTTATGTTACAGCCTGAATTTAAAATGTATTAAATGTAGATGTTGTGTTGCTGATCTACACACAATACCACATAATGTCAAAGTGGAATTATATTTTAGAAATTTTTACAAATGAATTACAAATAAAAAGCTGAAACGTCTTGAGTCAATAAGTATTCAACCCCTTTGTTATGGCAAGCCTTAATAAGTTAAAACATTTATGGCTTGGGGGCAGTATTTTGACGTCTGGATGAGAAGTGTACCCAAAGTAAACTGCCTGTTACTCAGGCCCAGAAGCTAAAATAATGTATGTGAGTATAACAGAACTGATATGGCAGGTGAAAACCTGAGGAAAATCCATCCAGGAAGTGGGATTTTTTTGATGTGGGTATTTTCAATTGAATGCCTAATGGGTTAGGACCCAGATTGTAGTTCCTATGGCCTCCACTAGATGACAATAATCTTTAGACATTGTTTCAGGCTTGTTTTCTGAAAAATGAAGTTGTTTTTCCTTTCTATTGAATACGCTATTGTCCGATTGAAATATTATCGATTATTTAGACAATTGACAACCTGACGATTAATTAATTATAAACATCCATCATTTGACATGTTTCGACGAACTTTACCGGTACTATTAGGATCTATTCGTCTGCATGTTTTTTGTTTTTACCCCTTTTTTTCTCCCCAATTTCGGGGTATCCAATTAGTTACAGTCTTGTCTCATCGCTGCAACTCCCGTACGGACTCGGGAGAGGTGAAGGTCGAGAGCCATGCGTCCCCCGAAACACAACCCAACCTAGCTGCACTGCTTCTTGACACAACGCACATCCAACCCGGAAGCCAGCCGCACCAATGTGTCGGAGGAAACACTGTACACCTGGCGACCTGGTCAGCGTGCACTGCGCCCGGCCCGCCACAGGAGTCGCTAGTGCGCGATGCCAGCCAAACCCTCCCTAACCCGGACGACGCTGGGCCAAGTGCGTGTTGTCCAATGGACCTCCCGGTCGCGGCCGGCTGCAACAGAGCCTGGGCTCGAACCCAGAATCTCTGGTGACACAGCTAGCATTGCGATGCAGTGCCTTGGACCACTGTGCCACCTTGGAGGCCTTGTCTGCATGTTTTGACCGCCTTTGAGGCAGTGGATTACTGAACAAAACTCGCCAACAAAAACTGAGTTTTTGGCATATAAAGAGGGACTTTATCGAACAAAACAAACATTTATTGTGTAGCTGGGACTCTTGTGACTGCAACCATATGAAGATCTTCAAAGGTAAGTGATTAATTTTATCACTATTTCTGACTTTTGTAATTCCTTTACTTGGTTGTAAAACGTTTGTATGCTTTTGTAAGCGGGGCGCTGTCCTCAGATAATCGCATGGTATGCTTTCGCCGTAAAGCCTTTTTGAAATCTGACAAAGCGGCTGGATTAACAAGAAGTTAATTTGTATAACACTTGTATTTTTTATGAATGTTTATTATGACTATTTATTATTTATTACTATTTATTTATTAATTACACTTTGGATGGTGTATCTATCACGTTTCAAGGTAAGACCCAGATGCAGACAGTGTCAAAGTAACAATGTTTATTACAACAGGCGCAAAGGCACAGGACAGCAGGCAGGCACAAGGTCAGGTCAGGCAGAGGTCGGTGATCCAGAGTAGTGGGGCAAAGGTTCAGGATAGCAGGCAGGCTCAGGTCAGGCAGAGGGGTCAAAGCCGGGAAAAACTAGAAAACAGGAACTAAGACAAGACAGGAGCAAGAGAGAAAATGCTGGCAACAGACAAACAGAGAACACAAGTATAAATACACAGGGGATAACGGGGAAGATGGGCGACACCTGGAGGGGGGTAGAGACAAGCACAAAGACAGGTGAAACAGATCAGGGTGTGACAGTACCCCCCCCCCCCCCCGCTAAAGGGACGCCACAAGGCGTCCTACCTGGGCGCATACCTGGTTGAGCGGGGTGCCGGCGTTGGAACTCAGAGATGAGGCCTGGGTCCAGGAGGTACCTAGCGGAGACCCAGCACCTCTCCTCTGGGCCAAAACCCTCCCAGTCAACCAGGTACTGGAATCCCCTGCCCCGAGGTCGAACCTTCAGGAGACGTCTCACCCTGTATGACGGTTGGCCGTCGATGAGACAGGGGAAGAGGGGTGGGCCTGGAAACAGAAGACAAAGGGCTGTAAGACATGGTTTAATTCTAGACACAGGAAAGGTAGGAAGTATACAGAGGGTACGGGGAAACTGAGGACGAACAGCAGACGCATTAATGATCTTGGAGCGGGGGGTCTTGGCTTCAGCAGGTGTAGCTGCGGGTCTATAGCGGCGTGCCAGCGCATCTGGCTTGACCTTCTTGGATACTGGTCGGTGCTGCGGAGGTCCTTGTACTCCACAGAGCTGGCGGAGAGGATCGGCACAATTTCCAAGCCCCCAGGAAGACGTCCCAGGGTAGGCAGAGCTGATTTCAGGCAATGAGTGTGGCAGGACGGGCTCCAGCCCACAATGGCACCAGTAGCCCAGTCAATAGAGGGATTGTGTCGCTGGAGCCAAGAGAATCCCAATACGACAGGAACCTGCGGAGACTCAACTAGCAGGAATTGGATCGTCTCACTGTGGTTCCGACAATCGTAGGTTGATGGGTGTGGTATGGTGGGTGACCCGGGCCTACAGAGCGCCCGTCCAGCACTCTAACATCCATGGGAATGGAGAGGGGTTGAGTGGGGATGCCCAGCTCGGACGCCAGGGTAACGTCCATAAACCTCACATCGGCCCTTGAGTCGATGAGTATCTGGAGAGACTTGGACTGGTCGCCCCACAGCAGGGTGGCGTGGAGAGGTGGGCAAGTAAGAGGAGAAGAAAAATTATCTTTAAGAACCACCAGAGTACTCACTCCAACGAATGAGCTAGGTCTCTTGAAGGGACAGGTAGATAGAAAATGACCGGCAGTACCGCAATACAGACAACTCGTTGTCATGTCTGCGTACGCGTTCGGCTGGAGACAGCCTAGCCCTGCCGAGCTGCATCGGCTTGGGAAGAGGTGAATCGGCAGTCTTCGGAAGCTCTTGGTGGAACTCGGGTGAGCTCGGACCCTCTCGGGGACGTAGACGCCGGGGACTTCCGGAGTTCATCAGATGCAAGGTGGGATCCCTGAGTGAGCGATTAGGACCGCAATCAGACCTCTTCTCCCTCCTACGTCCCCGTAGCCGACCATCGATCCGGATGGTTAAAGTGACGAGTGAGTTGAGATCTGTCTGTAGTTCCCGGGCTGCAAGCTCGTCCTTTACTTCCACCGATAATCCGTGCAGGAACGTGTCGAAACAGCGCTTCCGGGTTCCAGGCACCCTCCGCTGCTAGGGTGCGGAAATCCACCGCATAGTGTGCCACGCTGAGGGAGTCCTGCCGAAGCTGGAGTAATCTCCGGGCAGCATCTCTCCCGGACAACAGAGCCTCAAACTTTTTTAATCTCCGCCACGAATCCCTCCAGACTGAAGCATACAGTTGACTGTTGTTCCCAAATGGCCGTAGCCCAGGCGAGAGCCCTCCCGGACATCAGCATGACGAGGTACGCTATCTTAGAGTGGTCCGAGGGGAAGGAGGAAGGCTGCAGCTCCATGACGAGGGAACACTGAGCAAGAAACACCCGACAGGTTCCTAACTTTCCATCGAAGCGCTCCGGCAGAGGTAAGCGGGGTTCCTGGGAAACCGGGGTGACGGCGCTACTACCAGCCGGGTTACTGAGGGGCTGGGAGGTTACCGTCGTGGTAGGCTGCCTAGTAGACAACCCACGGAACTGCTCCCGCAATGTGTCCAATGCTTGACCGTGACGTTCGCCACGGCCTGGAACCCCTCCATCAGAGCGCGAAGCAACTCCTCATGCCTACCATTGGTGGCTCCTTGGGAAGAGATGGCATAGCGGAGCTGGTCCTAGTCTGCTGGGTCAGTCATGGCCAGTTCGTACTATCACGTTTCAAGGTAAGTCCCAGATGCAGAACGTGTTGAAGTAACAATGTTTATTACAACAACAGGCAGGCACAGGGTCAGGTCAGGCAGAGGTCAGTAATCCAGAGTAGTGGGGCAAAGGTACAGGACGGCAGGCAGGCTCAGGTCAGGCAGAGGGATCAAAGCTGGGAAAAACTAGAAAACAGGAACTAAGACAAGACAAGAGCAAGGGGGAAATGCTGGTAGGTTCTACGAACAAAACAAACAAACGTTAAGGAATGGGGAGTTTGCTTTCCACCAGACACTGGGAGATTAATTCACCTTTCAGCAGGACAATAACCTAAAACACAAGGCCAAATCTACACTGGAGTTGCTTACCAATAAGACAGTGACTGTTCCTGAGTGGCCAAGTCACAGTTTTGACATAAATCTACTTGAAAATCCCTGAAAACGGTTGTCTAGCAATGATCAACAACCAATTTGACAGAGATTGAATCCAGGTGTGGAAAGCTCTAAGAGACTTGCCCAGAATGACTCACAGCTGTAATTGCTGCCAAGGGTACTTCTACAAAGTATTGACTCAGGGGTGTGAGTACTTACGTAAATTAGATATTTCTGTATTTCATTTTCAATACATTTGCTAAAATGTCTAATAACATGTTTTCACTTTGTCATTATGGGGTATTGTGTGTAGATGTTTGAAAATATATATATTTAATCAATTTTGAATTCAGTCTGTAACACAACAAAATGTGGAATAAGTCAAGGGGTATGAATACTTTCTCAAGGCACTGTATAAATTCTGTGGCTCCGAGTGCTCACGTTCCGTTAATCTAAATGACATTCCAGCCTGGGGTGCAGCAGGTAATTAAGCAGGCTTCAAAGCATACGTCTTCAGCAGCAGCCTTCATAAACATAATACAACGGTCACAAATGAATGACCGTTGTCATTCAAACAAAATCTCTACCGGTCTTTTTTTATGGGGTGCACGTCATAAAAACATTCTAAAAACATGTTTTCACTTTGTCATTATGAGGTATTGTGTGTATACACTTTTTTTTTTTTACCCATTTTGAATTCAGGCTGTAACACAACAAAATGTGGAATAGGTAAAGGGATATGAATACTTTCTGAAAGAAATAAGCTTTATTGGCATGGAAAGCAGGTATAAATATTGGCAAAGCATTAGAGTTTTAGACTGCTTTCTACTCCCTCTTATCTTCCCCCTCCCTCTATCCTATCTCTCGCTCTCTTGCGCTGAACTCCTGGTCTATTGCTTCCTTGTTGTAAAATATATATTCTCATTAGTGCTGTTGTTTCCTCTTTATCTAACTTGTTTTCCTCCATCCCTTTTACCATTCTCTCTCTGACTCCACCCCCCTCCCTCCACCTCCCACAAACTGGCACTAATCCACTGCCATTAAAACTCCTGACCTCAATTTCCTGACTTCTCTCTCTCACACACACACACACACACACACACACACACACACACACACACACACACACACACACACACACACACACTTGTGTTTTGATCTCTTGCCCCGTGCCTCTGTCCTGAACTGCTTTAGCTGAAGGGATGAATGCTGGTCCAAACCTCCAGTTCCGTACTCTTCCTGAATTCCTCCCTCTCAACCCCAACTTTGCTCGCCCACTATTGTTCAAATTGCCATAGCAACCCTAAAAACATCTGATGTCTAACAACCAACTCTATCACACAGTGCCAAAGCTTTTGTGTGTGTGTGTGTGTGTGTGTGTGTGTGTGGGTTTGTAAATAGACAAGATGCCCCTTCAATCTGGCTCACACCATTATGGTGTCATTAGACAGGAAAAGGTGCAACACTCACCATAAAACACTTTGTTTTATTACACAACTTTAAAAGATTGACGTTTCGGCCTTCTTCAGAATCACACCATTATTGTGAAATTGCATATGACCTTAGGAAGCATAATAGTATATTAATCATTTAAGGTACAGGCCAATATTATGAATTCCCTCACAACTTAATGTGGAAAATATGACCACATGCTTGGACATCCACATCTGAGAGGATCAGTCTCTGGGCACTACCACTGGCCAGTGTGTATATATATGTGTGTATATGTGTGTGTGTGTGTGTGTGTGTGTATGAGTTTGTGTGAGAAGAATCTTAAGTAGCCTATCTGATACTGATGTTATGTAATCTGTCCAGACAGACACATAATGTTTTATAGACTAGCCTACTAAACTGTATAGGCAGAGCCCAGATATGGCTTCTAATCGGTTTCATTTCTGTGCAATAACATAATAAAAACTGGAAAAACGTGAATTTGTTTCCCCGCAAAAGTATCATTTGGTACTAATTGCTGTTAGTTGAGGGCTAATAGCATTGCATTATCGATGCAATAACGTTTATCTCCGATTACTTCTAAACTCTTTGTTTACGGATCTAAATTAGTCTCACACGCATTCTTTTTCCAGTCACAATTGCTCTAACTGGCGAAACTATAGCCAATATCTATGCAAATACAAATAACAAAGTGTTTGCCTTGTGAGTTTATCGATCGTTACAGGCATGGCAGACTAATGTCGCTTTAACATATAGCCTACTTACGGACAGAGTTGCTAGATAGTCTGGTGATTTTCAGGACCTCTTCAGGCTTTAGTTGTTAATGTTTATGAACGATCAACTGGGCTTGGTTCTTCTCTGCCACCTGGGTTTCGGGTGGGATACTCGTTAACCGTAAACCGTGCGTCGCTCAGTCTGCTCGTTCCTTGCTCGGTTCGCCCTATCCGGGCATAGGAAACAATCGGTGCATGCACGCACCGGGGCTTGCATGCGTGGCGTCTGCGCGACGAGAGGAGAACCCCATCTGTTGTAGTGGACCTCTGGCACCGTACCCGGTAACCAATCAGTGCACGATCTGCCACAGCTTTGTTCGCGCTGACTGCTCACTCTCTGAATAGGTGAAAAGAATAGGGGGGTGAATCTTGAAAACAATGCAACCCCCAATTCACATGCATAGGGCTGATAGATAACTAGACCCACTGTGCATACACAAGGGATAGGCCTACTTAAAGTGAGAGTTCCAATTTTCATTTTTAAACTGTGTAGGTCAAGTTCAATATTAAAACCATTAGGCTTATAGGTACTTAACCCTTAATACATGTTCATGTGCTTTGACTGATTTCAGGTGATATGTGGGGTTGTATGGCAGTAGCCTAGGCTGTATGTAATCACTCTTATTCTCAACATAGTAGTCAATGTGATGTATTTAAAGTAGGCGCCATTAAGTGGCGTTCTCCTCCGCTGCTCTCTCTTCTCTATGTCCCACTGATCTCTTCAGTAACATCTGCTCTAGCTGTGCCGCTCAAGACGTTCTGACGTCAATAAAGAGGACGGTTTAGTGCGTGATATTACCAGACACAGCAATATGCTTAATCTCACTATCACGAACACTCACTCTCAGGGATGGAGAGTGGACAAGTTGAAAGAGGATAATTTAAACAATAGAACTGTTGAGATATATATATATATATATATATGATGTGGGTATGTTGTGCAGCAGAGCTAGTGTGTGTATGTTAAGCCTAGGCTGAAATAGTAAGATAGAGGTCTAAACACCATCTATTGATTTCTACTAACAATAAAGACAAAAGACAGCATTCATTCTGTAACATCTTATTAAATAGTTTTAGGAACAAAGAATATAACATTTTGTTGCTACTATTAGTATACACAATGCCTGGTCCAGAAGTTTTCCGCACACTGTAGCCTACTCAATTCAATATACATTTATATATTTTTACATCTGTTTAAAGTTTGTCAGGTGTTTCTCGACTTGTATGAACACTTTATTAACATGATAACAGGAAGCAATGTTGGAAATATACAATATTTAAAAAATTCTAACTATCAAAAGTATTCCACCAAACTACAGATTAAAAATAAAAAGAAATGTATTTTCTTTATTTTAATTAAATAAAAATGTAATACAATGGTGCACATTGCAGCATGACAATAAAATATTAAAATGCATGATTTATTTTCTTACAAACATGTGTCTGTAATAAACATAACGATGTATTAAAAAAAAAAGAAAAAAACCTTTAAAAAGATAAAACACTTGGGAAAGAGAAATGTATATTCTTCAGGTAGTTTCCCCTTCAAAATAACTGAAAGGGATATATTTCTTTCTGTCATAGTCATGGCCATACCATGACCTGGCTCGTGGGGCATGGTTTTTAACATTGAGAATGAGTTAAAGCTCATAGAGGTGAGGCATTAGCTTCAAATTAGGTGGTCTATGGGCTGAAGCTGAAATAACACCCTACTCCCCTAGTGGACAACATGCCATTTCAGACATTCTCCCTCTCGAAAACAGGTACACTTAAACAGAGAGGACACGGACACCATATCTGCACTGCAGGCGTGGAGGGGGGGAGGGGGAAGATGAGGAAGGGGTGAGGAAGGAGACAGTGGAAAGAAACCTCTGCTAGTTTCATTACCATGTGGCGATGTCATAGAAATAGCATTATAGAACATGCATGTGTGTGTACAAAGGAATTTCCCAACAAGAAGTGCCAGAATTCACCGCCTCCCGTCCCACTCCCCAACCCACATACAAAAGACAGCAAGTTGAAGGACTGGTCTATTCCGTCTATCGTATCCACTGTTCCTAGCTCTACGGAGCAGAGCAGAGGAAGGCAGTACCAAGCATGCTGCCATATCAAACACTGGTACAAATCCACACCCTGACTATAGTTACTGTTTAGAGCAGAATGTTCAAGGTGTTCTCCTTTTCCCTCACACCTCCGGGTCTAGTTTGAGGGCCTAACTGAGTCATGTCCAGTTCAACCTCCTGCCTGTGGAGACTAACACTATCATTATCTCTCTGCTACAACGGAAAATCAGAACATTATAGGGCCAGAACAAGTCCATTCTAAACTGATAAATATCTTTCTGACATAGTGCATACGGCACACAAATACTCATCACATACATTTCACTAAACAATTACTTTCTTACTAATCATAACTAAATAAAATAATCAAAGAGATAAAACAAAGTAAATCTGAAATGTTACTTAACATTTTTTACATTTCTGCATTTCTGAACCAGTGACTACTCCCACTCTCATTGTTTTGGTGCAGCAAACAGAAGAGCAAGGGAAATAGTTTGAGAAAGAATGAAGAAAGGACAGGTGCTTCTTTTGCATTTTGGTTCAGTCTGAATCTGTGCATCTTGTTCATGTTGTTAAGTCTTATGTAGGCTTATGATAGTCAACCACACTGGCCAAAAGGAGTCCCAATTCAACCCTACCTCAACAGTCAAACATTGGTTTTCTATGGATGACAGCTCACACAGTAACACACAGCACTCCAGTGCAAACACACATAGCAGAGGTTCCAAAGAGTCGCCTCCATGTCAATCACACTATGTTTGTCCCAAATGGCATTCTATTCCTTATGTAGTACAGTGCACAATATAGGGAATAGGGTGCCATTTCTGATGCACCCTCAGTTGTGAATTATTGACATGAACTTGACCCCAGCTCTGAAACATTCTACCACACATGAGGGATGGAGAGAGGATTTGGGGGGGTTACACTGTTCACAAATAAGTGAACAATGCCAACAATATGAACAATGACACTAGTAACAATCATAACAATAATAGTAATCAATAGGTGTGGGATAAGATTGTACAGTCTGTGAGCCCTCTCCCCCTCCCCTATAAACATTTTAAAATACCCCCTCCATTACACACCCAATGCTTAAACCTGAAGATACTGTTATGGTGCCGTGTCTGTAAATCAAACGTGTTCACTTGAGCAGAACAGTAGACCACCTGACATCTGTAGCAGAGTCGGACAAGGCAGAGGGCAGGACAGAAAACAGGGATGTGATTGGCACTTTAAAATCACCTCTCTTTTCTTTCACTATTTCTCACTTTCAGTCAGGCATCTGGGTACAAAAGGTTTTTCTGGTCATTTGCCTAGCTAAATCCTCTTCCTTCCTTTGCAAACCATGCACTGGTGTTACTCTGCACATAAGCCTTAATCATAGCATGATCTTTACTCAGGCTGTGGCCTGGGCAGTGGTCAAACCACCTATACCCCCATGCATGTGCTGACAAACACTATCCAACACTAGTCTAAGTATGCATCTAACACACATTGACAAAATTAAGGATATCAGTGAGTTAGAAAAAATGTCTACATTTTAAAAACAATGGTGTGATCGCACAACTAGAAATCCAAGTGCATTCTGCTTCGTGCTAAAGCGTTTGTAGCCTATATATATAAAAAGTATGAATGCTTTTGAAAGTGTGCTTATGAACTGCTTATGAACATTATTACACAGTTGGTTAACCGTTAGATTGTTTATAGACTGTTGCTTGTTAATTATATGATTATAGATCCTTACAGGTTAATAAATACATGAGCAACTTACTTACAGCAATGACTTACAAATAGTTATTACGAGTTAAACTATTCAATAATGTCTTACAAGCAGCTTATAAGTCAACCTTGAAATTCCAGTTGTAATAACAGCAGCTGGATGAGGGAGTACGCGTTCATGAGAGAGCTGGTTTTGGTGGTGGTAGTTAAAGATGCGAAAGATAATACTGACACAGCAAGGCCTGCAAGCTGACTGGGTGAACATATAAACTTTGACCCTCATTTCCAGTCCTAAATTAAGCCCTCTTCCCCAGCACTAGCTCATACCCATGGAATAGACTCTTCTTCATGGACAGGTGTAATCAAACGTGGTAACCTACTAGCTTCAACTAACCCTTTAGGAGGGTTGTTAACATGATATTTCCATACATTCATTCATTCTAGTTCTTTCAGATCTATGAGAGGGCATTTAGATGTGTCCAGGAATAGGGTGCTAGGAGAAGTGTCCAAGACTAGGGGACTAGGAGAAGTGTCCAGGACTAGGGAGCTTGGAGAAGTGTCCAGGACTAGGGGACTAGGAGAAGTGTCCAAGACTAGGGGAAGTGTCCAAGACTAGGGGTTGATTTGGGACCGGGCCCTCTGTCCAGTGGAGGACATTGACAGTTTGTTGGGCGATCTGTTGTGTTGTGTGTAGGGCAGTGGCAGTCATGAAATTTTGTCAGCCTAACCGCCATGCAAATAATTGCTGGGTTCACGTTAAAATGACCTTTAATTAACATAGACACCTTTAGCATCTCCGGGCTTCCACGCATAGTCTACAAGCCACTGATGTGGACCATTGGAACATGTACATTTTAAAAAGTTTAATAAATCCATGTAATATAGCCTACTTTAGGCCCGTCTAAAGAAATTATATTTAGATCTAGCCAATTTCAGAAGAACAGAATAGTATATTCTGAGTCATCCTTATGTTAGGCCCTGATCTGGCTATGCCATATGGCTGTGGGCTACACTAGTTCATTTAGCAGATAAGATTTGCTTAGAATTCTTGTGGAATTATTTTATATTATTTCATAGTAAGAAAAAAACTATTGAACATAGCTGAATAAAATACAATGGATATTTCCCCAAAACGTTTTCCGAGGGAGTGCACACGTGTTGCACTCCCTATTCTGTGTTGAGCGGTTAACAAAGTGATAACTTGAAACAAGTCCTCCTATATGCTTAATTTAGAGTTATTTATGCAACTGTAGTTGTGATACAAACCCTAGAATGTATTAGAAATCAAAACATATAGCCTAAGGCTGCAAAATGCTCTAATGATGATTTGAAAAAGTTGCATGAAAGGCATGCGCTCTGCTCTGTTTCTTACGCAGGCTGCACACAATCAGTCTCTCATTCACAATTTGTCAAGCGCTTGATAATATTCTCACCCATCAGACTATTTTCTATTTAATCTGGTCTTTCACATATGATAAATGTGTGGAATTATTTTGAAATTAATGGCCCACAAAAAAAAAAAAAAATCAACTGAATTCCAGGGCTCTCATTAAGTGTTTCATTTCATTTTTGATTGCATTTGCATTGATGTCAGAGTGATTAGAGGGACAATAATGCGCTGAGTACAAGGCTATTAGCGACTTTTAGCAAACTTGGTAGGCTATTAATGACCATCAAAGCGCAGTTTTGGAGAAGCCTAGTTTCCATGACTCAGCGGTCACGTGGAATTTGACTGCGCTCATGACTCGTGACTGCCGGTGTTGTGGTAATACGGTCACCATAACACCCCTAATTGTGTGTTTGACTTAAACGGGTAATAGAAGCCAAATAGAGGGGCAGGTTCCAGTGAACATTCTGTGCATTAACTCTTGCGGCTAATAGTGCAAAACGAACACCACAACCACTCTGCATGACTAAGGTCTACCATTTGACAAGCCACTTTCATCTACACTATCTGCATGACCTTGCCTGTCTGCATGCAATTAAGCTTGTGTTTGGTAGTGTGCTTGCCTGTGTGTGTGTGTGTGTGTGTGTGTGTGTGTGTGTGTGTAAATTTAGTGTACAGGCAAATTATTAGTCTAATGTGAATTTTCATAAAGCCTCTCAATTCCATCCAATCCCCTTTCAACAGGAGACTACATTTCCCATAACCACATTGGGAAGTGTAGGTTTGCTAAACAGGGCTGACAGACCAGCTGCGTCTGATTCTCAATGGATCTGTAAGGTGTCAATCATTCAGCTTTAAACTTTTGCCGTAAACGAGATACTGTCCATCCATCCGTCCGTCCGTCTGTCTGTCTGTGTCCGGAAACAGGAAATGTGCCAGCGCAAGTGACACACTCAACCCCATCACAATGTCATGGGTGGGCATACACACACGCACGCACACACACAGAGGCCACTGTGAGTGTAATACATCAGAGTATTTTGGTTAAACAGCAGAGAACAAACCTTTTCTTACCATTCCCCTTGGAATGAACGTAGACAGATGGACTGATGTAGACTAGTTAACACTTATTTTCTCAGTTAACTTAAGATCAAATTCCACAAGATGAAATAGTGCAATGGGAAAAGAGGGACCTCAATAATGGTCTGTTTAAGGCTCTTTTGCTCACATACTAGGCAGAGACAAGAGCATGTTGCAACTCCATCTGAAACTTCCTCTTTAAAGGACATCTGTTATTACACGCTCATGACACTGGTTATAACATGCTAATAACAGCATGAATAGGCCATAGACAGTGTTATTCAGACACACACACACACACACACACACACACACACACACACACACACACACACATAAAAGACAGGGTTGAGCATGTCACACTGCACTGACGCTACCCAAAAACCTCCACCCCTCCCTTCCTTCCATGGTACCAAACTCCATCTCTCTTCCCTCAAGCCCGGTTCTACCAGTCTGCTATACCCCGCTCTCCCCTGGTTCTGTGATTCCCTCCATCTCTGCTGCCTTCCCTGCCCCCCCTTGTCCCCCCCTAAGTCTGCAGGCCTTGCGGATCGCGCCCCACTGGTAGCCGCTGAAGGTGGGGCTGATGGGGAAGTACTGGAAGATGGTGTGGCGGTGCAGGAAGTCCATGCCGAACGGGAGGTCGTAGGTTCTCATTCCCTCTAGCTCTGCAGTACTGGGTCCCAACCCACGCTTCAACTTCCTGATCCCTCGCTCCTCCGGCGTACCTGACAGGAGGAAAGGAGAGAGGAAAGAGAGAGAAAAGAGGAAGAGAGAGGATGAGGGGGTGAGCGATTGGAGAAGGCAACAGATTGTGATATACTTGTCCTATACTTGTCCTATCTCAAAATACACTCAAAATGGTTGAGTACAGCAGTAGATTAATAGTAGTAGTGTGATAGACTAAACTAACAGTGATAGTGGGATAGTACAGTCCACTCACCAGGGATAGTGTTGTCCAGCACAAATGCCACTGACCCCCCTACGAACATGGCTGTGGTCAGGAGGACGTTCAACACCTGGTCAATCGACACTATACCTGAGAGACAGAAAGAGGGATAGAGAGAGAGCGCGAGAGAGGGTTCAGAGACCTACCCAGTCCTTTTAGATGTGTGAACACTGAAGGAGTAGGCCAATGAGCTAAATCTGTAGTCCACTTGTCCTCTACTCACCAGTGACCAGAGGGTTCTGTTTGAGGTAGCTGGGCAGCACCAGACCAAAGAAGATGGAGAAGCCCAAAACAAAAAGGTTCCTGGAGGAGTTGAGGTCTACAAACTGCAGGTTAGACAGTCCCACAGCTGTGATCATCCCAAACAGGGTACAGAACAGTGCCCCCAGGACAGGGTCAGGCAGGGAGGCGAACAACGCGCTGAATTTACCCACCAGCCCTAGCAGTAGCATCATAGCAGCACCGTATTGGATCACACGCCGGCTGCCCACCTGGAGGACCAATCAGAGAGCAGCAGGGAGTAATAAAGCGAAGAATCAGGAAGAATAAAATAGTCCCACTCTACAGAGCAAATTAAATCCAAGCAGACTACTAGACAATTTAAACAAATATTTAACATTTGAATAGAACTTGTAGTAGGACTCTGTGTATAGAAGTATGTGATGGTTACCTTAGTGATGCCTAGCACGCCTATATTAGGACTGGAGGAAGTAGAGCCATTTCCTGTCCCCATCAGCCCATCCAACACGCAGGAGAGACCTTCCATAAATATACCCCTACAGAGAGAGATAAACAGAAAGAAATAGGGAGAGTGAGAGAGAGAGAGACGGATTTCAATTCATGATTCAAACC
The DNA here is from genome assembly GCF_901001165.1 of Salmo trutta. Lineage (NCBI taxonomy): Eukaryota > Metazoa > Chordata > Actinopteri > Salmoniformes > Salmonidae > Salmo > Salmo trutta. The sequence continues at coordinate 13,462,826 of NC_042983.1, read as the reverse complement.
ATTGTGTCTGCGTGAAGTAAGCAGATTCTATGAGGTGCATTAGGCAAGGAGCTATGCAAGCAAGGTCAAGTACCTGTTGATGGCGTGAATGGGGGGTGGGGGGGCACAGGAGAGGCGGGCACAGGCGTAGTAGTCTCCAATGGACTCAATGATGCTGGCGACCACGGCACTGAACATACCGATCACCCCCGCCGCTGTCACCGTAGGAACACCCCACTGAACTATGGGTAAAAAAAACAAACCCAACATTAACACACTGATGTGGAACAAACAACTGCAAAACATTCTAGATTTGAGGAACCTACGAAGATATTGGATGCTCTCAATCAGAGTTTGGGCTTAGCTAGGGGCGGGTTGAACATCATAAGGAGTGGTAACTCACAGGGGTAGGGGATCTTGAACCAGGGTGCGGCTGCCAGTATCCCCTGGCGTGCGTCGGTGCGGGCGTAGTAACCGTACTTGTCTTTCTCCGGTGGGAAAACATTGGTTACGGTAAAGATAAAACAAATCAGCCATGACACCAGGATGGCCATGATGATCTGAGGAAGAGGGAAACACTAAGGGTCAAACACGACCCTCAAAACACACAGAGAATTACAGTATGTCCTGGTGAGTTACAGTGAAGAACACCATAATAAAACTGCAGAACTTCTACAGAATGCCCTTTAAACAGAGAGTGATGATTACTTTTTTCAATATGGGAGTTGAGGTCACCAGGCCAAACTGTAAAGAGCAGATTGATAAAGAGTGGAACTTTTAATCAGACGGGGAGAGAGAGTGAGTGATGAAGAGGACTTTGTTAGAGTGGAGTCACCAATACAAGCGTCTGTCTACTGGTCTATAGGAGCAGCAGATATATGAGCTAGCATGACATGAAATGACCAGCAGGGGGCACAGAGCAAATAAAATAAAATGTATTAGTCACATGCACCGAATACAACAGGTTACAGTGAAATGCTTACATACGAGCCCCTAACCAACAATGCAGTTAAAAAAAAAAAAAAATGGATAAGAATAAGAAAAAAAAGTAACAAGTAATTAAAGAGCAGCAGTAAAATAACAATACGAGACTATATACAGGGGGGGTACCGGTAAAGAGTCAATGTCCGGGGACACCATTAAGTTGAGGTAATATGTACATGTAGGTAGAGTTATTATAGTGACTACGCATAGATGATAACAACAGAGTAGCAGCGGTGTAAAAAAGAGGGGGGGGGGTGCAAATAGTCTGGGTAGCCATTTGATTAGGTGTTCAGGAATCTTACGGCTTGGGAGTAGAAGCTGTTTAGAAGCCTCTTGGACCTAGACCTGGCGCTCCGGTACCGCTTGCCGTGCGGTCGCAGAGAGAACAGTCTATGACTAGGGTAGCTGGAGTCTTTTACAATTTTTAGGGCCTTCCTTTGACACTGCCTGGTATAGAGGTCCTGGATGGCAGGAAGCTTGGCCCCAGTGATGCACTGGACCTACGCACTGCCCTCAAGTGCCTTGCGGTCGGAGACCGAGCAGTTGCCATACCAGGCAGTGATGCAACCAGTCAGGATGCTCTCGATGGTGCATCTGTAGAACCTTTTGAGGATCTGACGACCCATGCCAAATCTTTTCAGCCTCCTGAATGGGAATAGGTGTTGTCGTGACCTCTTCATGACTGTGTTGGTGTGCTTGGACCATGACAGCTCCTTAATGATGTGGACACCGAGGAACTTGAAACTCTCGATCTGCTTCACTATTCCTCCGTCGATGGGGATGGGGGCGTGCTTGGCCCTACGTTTCATGTAGTCCACAATCAGCTCCTTTGTCTTGCTCACATTGAGGGAGAGGTTGTTGTCCTGACACCACACTGCCAGGTCTCTGAACTCCTCCCTATAGGCTGTCTCATTGTCGTCGGTGATCAGGCCTACCACCGCCATGTCGTCGGCAAACTTAATGATGGTGTTGGTGTCTTGCGTGGCTGAACAGGGAGTTCAGTAGGGGACTATCATGCACCCCTGCGTGTTGAGGGTCAGCTTGGCGGATGTGTTATTTCCTACTTTCACCACCTTGGGGCGACTGTCAGGAAGTCCAGGATCCAGTTGCAGAGGGAGGTGTTCAGTCCCAGGGTCCTTAGCTTAGTGATGAGCTTGGAGGGCACTATGGTGTTGAACGCTGAGCTGTAGTCAATGAATAGCATTCTCACATAGGTGTTCCTTTTGTCCAGGTGGAAAAGGGTAGTGTGGAATGCAATAGAGATGGTGTCATCTGTGGATCTGTTGGTCATGGTATGCGAATTGGAGTGGGTCCAGGGTGTCTGGAAAGATGGTGTAGATGTGAACCATGACCAGCCTTTCAAAGCATTTCATGGTTAAAGATGTGAGTGCTACGGGAGGGTAGTCATTTAGATAGGTTACCTTTGTGTTCTTCGGCACAGGATCTGCTTGAAACAAGTAGGTACAGTGCATTCGGAAAGTATTAAAACCCCTTGACTTTTTCCACATTAGTCTTTTTCTAAAATGGATATAATCATATTTTTGTGTGCCGACTGTTGGAAAAGCATTCAAGGTGAAGCTGGTTGAGAGAATGCCAAGAGTGTGCAAAAGCTGTCATCAAGGCAAAGGGTGGCAAAGGGTGGCTACTTTTAAGAATATAAAATATATTTTGATTTGTTTAACACTTTTTTGGTTACTACATGATTCCACATGTGTAATTTCATAGTTTATGTATTCACTATTATTCTACAATGTAGAAAATAGTAAAAATAAAGAAAAACCCTTGAATAAGTAGGTGTGTCCAATGTTTTGACTGGTACTGTAAGTATTCAGACCCTTTGCTATGAGACTCGGATTTTAGCTCGGGTGCATCCTGTTTCCATCGATCATCCTTGAGATGTTTCTACAACTTGATTGGAGACCACCTGTGGTGAAATCAATTGATTGCACATGATTTGGAAAGGCACACACCTGTCTAGGTTCCACAGTTGACAGTGCATGTCAGAGAAAAAACCAAGCCATGAGGATGAAGTGATTTTCTGTAGCGATCCGAGACAGGATTGTGTCATGGCACAGATCTGAGGAAGGGTACAAAAATGTCTGCAGCACTGAAGGTCCCCAAGAACACAGTGGCCCCCATCATTCTTAAATGGAAGAAGTTTGGAACCACCCAGACTCTTCCTAGAGCTGGCCTCCCGGCCAAACTGAGCAATCGGGGAAAAGGGCCTTGGTCAGGGAGGTGAGCAAGAACCCGATGGTCACTCTGATAGAGTTTCAAAGTGCCTCTGTGGAGATGAGAGAACCTTCCAGAAGGACAACCATCTCTGCAGAATTCCACCAATCAGGTCTTTATGGTAGAGTGGCCAGACGGAAGCCATTTCTCAGTAAAAAGGCACATACACAGCCCTCTTGGAGTTTGCCAAAAGGCACCTAAAGACTCTCAGACCATGAGAAAGAAGATTCTCTGGTCTGATGAAATCAAGATTAAACTCTTTGGCCTGGCACCATCCCTAAGGTGCAGCATGGTGGTAGCAGCGTCATGCTGTGGAGTTGTTTTTCAGCGGCAGGGAGTGCAAGACTAGTCAGGATAGAGGGAAAGATGAACAGAGCAAGCGATTCTTGATGAAAACCTGCTCCAGAGTGCTCAGGACCTCAGACTGGGGTGAAGATTCACTTTCCAACAGGACAACAACCCTAAGCACACAACCAAGACAACGCAGGAGTGGCTTCGGGACAAGCCCGGACTTGAACACGATCGAACATCTCTGGAGAGACCTGAAAATAGCTGTGCGGCGACGCTCCCCATCCAACCTGACAGATCTTGAGAGGATCTGCAGAGAAGAATGGGAGAAACTCCAAATATAGGTGTGCCAAGCTTGTAGCGTCATATCATACCCAAGAAGAATCGAGGCTGTAATCATTGTCAAAGGTGCTTCAACAAAGTACTGAGTAAAGGGTCTGAATACTTAAGTAAATGTGATATTTCTGTGTTTTATTTTTAATACATTTGTTAATTTATAGAAACCTGTTTTTACTTCGTCATTATGGGGTATTGTGTGTAGATTGATGAGGGGGATCAACGATTTAATCCTTTAAAAAAAAAGGCTGTAACGTAGCAAAATGTGGAAAAAGTCAAGGGGTCTGAATACTTTTGGAATGCACTGTATTACAGACAGGGTCAGGGAGAGGTTGAAAATGTCAGTTTAGACAATTGCCAGCTGGCCAGCACATGCTCTGAGTAAGCGTCCTGATAATCCATCTGGCCCTGCGACCTCATGAATGTTAACCTTTTTAAAGGGCTCACTCACATCGGCTACGGAGAGAGTGATCACACAGTCATCCGGAACAGCTGGGTCTCTTACGCATTGTTCCGTTTTGCTTGCCTTGAAGTGAGCATAGAAATATTTAGCATGTCTGGTAGGCTTGCATTGCTGGGCTGCCCACTCCTTGAAAGTGTCAACTCTAGTCTTTGGCTCAGTGCGGATGTTGCCTGTAATCCATGGCCTCTGGTTGGGATATGCACGTACGTATGGTCACTGTGGGGACAACGTAATCGATGCACTTATTTATGAAGCCAGTGACTGATGTGGTAAACTCCTCAATAGTGAAAGTCCTGTAGCTTAGTATCCGCTTCATCAGACCACTTGCGTATTGAGTGAGTCACTGATTCCTCCCGTTTGAGTTTTTGCTTGTAAGCAGGAATCAAGAGGATAGAGTTATGGTCAGACGTCAAATGGAGGGAGAGCTTTGTATGCGCCTCTGTGTGTGGAGAAAAGCTTATCTACAATTGTTTTCCCTCTAGTTGCACAGGTGACATGCTGGTAGAAATTAGGTAAAACTGATTTGAGTTTTCCTGCATTGAAATCACAGGCCACTAGGAACGCCGCCTCTGGATGAGCATTTTCTTGTTTGCTTATGGTCCTATACAGCTCGTTGAGTGCGGTCTTAGTGTCAGGATCGGTTTGTGGTGGTAAATAAACAACTATGAAAAATATAGATGAAACTTAACTAGTTGTCTACAGTTTATCATGAGGTATTCTAACAAGCGAGCAGAACCTTGAGACTTCCTTAATATAAGAGATTGCGCACCAGCTGTTGTTAACAAAGAGACATCCCCCCCCCCAAGAGCTTACTGGACACAACCATTCTCTCCTGCCAATGCACAGAAAACCCAGCTAACTGTATATTATCCATGTAGTTGTTCAGCCATGACTCCGAGAAGCATAGGATATTATAGTTCTTAATGTTCCGTTGATGTAATAGTTTCGAACTGAGCTCGTCCAGCTTATTCTCCAGTGATTGCATGTTTGCCAACAGAATGGAGGGTACAGGCGGTCTACAACACACAGGCCATGTCCAAATACCCGTACATGCATACTAAATAGTAGGCCATTTGGGTATGCAAAAACAGAAAGTTATGAATGGTAAGGAACAAGCACGATTGCGCATTAGATGGCACCTTCTCAGTATGGATGAGTAGTATGTTGATATTTGTTGCTTACTGCATACATTTTTACCAAACAGTATGTTTTAAATAGTATGTAGTACGATTAGTACACAGAATGCAGTTTTAGTAAGTAGTAGGCTAAACAAATTTCACATACAGCCACAGACAGACAGGCACACAGGAGATTTATATACAGTGCAGAACAGGGAAAAACAAAAGGCACCATAGGGGGCTGAATCATTTCAGATCTTATTAAGAGGAACGGGGGAGGAGGAAACAGGGGAGGTGAATAAGATTTGAACAGCAGGACTTGACAGGTAACGGGAGGATGGAAAGAGGTATCTAAAAGATGGAGAGAGATGGAGGAGTGTGTGCCCATTTATCTTACCTCACATGGCACTGTGATGGACTGGATCAATAAGCACACTCCAGGAAAGGGGATGTGTATCTAGGTGTGCATGCTCCTGCCAGTGTATTTCTATGTGCATGCACATTTCTCTGTGTGTGTGTGAGACACACACACACACACACACACACACACACACACACACACACACGTGTCAGGGTACTCACAGGGAACATCTTGAAGAGCTGTAATCTATAAGAGGTCCAACCTTTCTTAGCCTTGTAGATGGGCAGAGGAAGCTGTACGTTCCTCGCATACTGAGAGAACAACAACACCAGGAATATAGTCCTAGAGAGAGAGGACGAGTAAGAATCATTCTGATTGGCTATTTAATGGGCTGCTATAATAATTGATTGGCTAAGGATGCCTCTGGGGGGCGGGAGCCAGTCTTATAGGATAACAAAAGATAGATAAGAAATCATTTTACTTTCTGTTTTCATCATAACAAGACAAAGACAACAACAGACACTATAGGAAAACATATAGAGGGCTGGGGAATGTATACGGGACTATACAAGTAGTCAGTCAGGAGAGATTAGAGCCACAGTATACTACTCACAGCATGGCGATGCCCCAGTGTTTCCCTGCTCTCTCCCCGGCAGCCTGGAAGCCAGACAGGCCGATGAGGGCCACAGTCGGGGTGATAGTTAGGGGCCCGATGTATTTCAACAGGAGCCCAGGGAGCCCCAGGAAGCCAATACACACCTCTATCAGAGACGACACAATAATAGCCCCCTGGATCTGGAGGGCAAAGAGACAGACTTTGGTACAGCCTTGATAGTCTATCGACGTCCTTGTCTCTAATTCTATTCATTGTGACATCGTGATTGAGTTACCTCCTCACACACACATCAAAACAAGGTTACCAAACTCGCTTACACAAGCCTTCTAAAAGGTTAATGTGAGTTAAAGGCCTCTGTCACACTCTCACACGCAATCACACACGCACGCAAACACACAACGCACACGGCTAAAGGCCGAGTCACAGCAACAGGTCTAAACAAACATCATCATTTAGAACTCTTTCTACTCAACGTTTCAGTGTAGGCCCCAGAGGGTATCACTGGGATGTGCTGACTATCTAACATGAGCTTTGAACAATACTGACACAGAACACAGGAGTAGACCTCTCTCTGTACACTATGCAGTGTAAAGATTGGATACTATAAAATAATCCCCCATGTCTCCCGCTCTCTCCCCTTCCGTCTTGCATCTCATTTCTCTCTCACCTCTCGTATCCGGGGGTGCCAGATGTGTTCAGTGTTGAGCAGCTCAGTCTCGTTGAACATGGAAGGAACCACTGACAGAGGGATGGAGAAAGTAACAGAGAGAAAGATGGAGTGAGAAAAAAAGAAAAGAAAACAGAAAGAACATAAAAGAATGCTTAAACACATATTTATCATTCTGTTATCGTCTGCGTCCTGGAAAAAAACGTGCATCTCAAAAAAGTTAAAAGTCACGGTGTATTTTCTGATCTATCGCCACGGAGGTTCACAAGTACTCTGGCTGACACCAGTTCTCAAATAGCCAGGCTAGTTCACAAGGCGTTTTGTATTACTTTTATTAGTTATACTTCTAGAGTAATGAAACTTTCATGGAACATGGAGGGGCATGACTACTATCGATTTACGTTTAATAAAATCAAAATCTACAAAAAGTGAGATACAAGGTTTTTCCAGGACACCGACGTTATAGATTAACACACTGGCACCGAACCTGGAAACCTAATCTGATGCCAACCTGAAAACCTCATCTGATGCCAACTGAGGTGCCAGTCAGCACTACTGATGCCAGCTCACGTGGGCAGGAGAGTGAGGGTGAGACCAGGTCATAATGAAGGCACTGGTGGGGTGTGTGTACGTGTATGTGTATACGCGTGTTTGTGTTTACCTGTAGCGTTGCACTTCCACTTGTCTAGTGACAGGATTGCTCTGGCGGGGGCCAGGAAGGCAAAGGCACTGGCCTGGAACAGAGGAAGTCTGGAACAACAACCACACACCAATACACACAAAGCATCTTATTAACAGATTAGTATCTTATTAGCCAAGTGACAACACACACACCTTATTATCTTTTTAGCTTAGTGACAACACACACACACCAGCAACTCACTCAATTAGAACACACACACACACATTCCTCTAATACACACACTAAGCATATTTTTTAAAGTGATAGATGTGCTTTAGAATGAAAATAATAAATATGTAGTTTCCTTGAATGTAGTTTATGGACAAGGAGTGACTGCAACCCACACGTAAAATTGCTGTCAGTTAGTTGTAAAACAGTGTAAAGTCAGTTATCATAGTGTGTGTGAGAACAGCTGTCATGATGGTTATGTGATGAATATGCCAGTGTTACGTAGCCCTTATGGCTGTGGATTCAAGTAGTGTAACCAACAGTTCTCCTGTCTGTCCAATAGGTGTCACTAGTGAACACTGAGAAGCAGAGTCAACCCTGGCTAGCTAACAGCAACAGCATGGAAACTTACAGAGCTGTGGCGCTAGAACGGAGCAGGTGGTGGCTGATAATTAGCATTCATTTGAATGCTGGCCTGTCAGTGTGCAGGTGGACATCATTATTAACTTTAATCAACAACCAGATTAATGAGATCAATAAATGATGAAAAAGCATGGAACTGATATCCATGGAAATGTACAAGGCAGGTGAAATTAGCTATGTCAATAATGAATAAGAATAGGAGGACAACTAGTAACCAGTCATGACAAATAAAAACATTTTCCTGTTAAGTACCTTTTAAAGGCTGCTCTGTATTTGAATGTTTGATATACATCAAATGAATTATCACTTTACTAACATTATTGTTATTACACTGAACAAAAATATAAATGCAACATGTAAAGTGTTGGTCCCATGTTTTCATGAGCTGAAATAAAAGACCCCAGAAATGTTCCATTTGCACAAAAAGCTTATTTTTCTCAAATTTGATGAACAAATTTGGTTACATCCCTGTTAGTAACCATTTCTCCTTTGCCAAGATAATCCATCCACCAGACAGGTGTGGCATATCAAGAAGCTGATTAAACAGCATGGTCATTACACAGGAGCACCATGTGCTGGGGACAATAAAGGGCCACTTTAAAAAAAGTTTTGTCACACAACACAATACCACAATGTCAAACGTTTTGTGGGAGCGTCCAACTGGCATGATGACTGCAGGAATGCCCACCAGAGTGGTTGCCAAAGAATTGAATGTTCATTTCTCTACCATAAGCTGCCTCCAACGTCATTTTAGAGTATCGCGTGTATGGCGTCATGTTGTCAACATTGTGAGGGCAGGCATAAGCTACGGGCAACAAACACATTTGCATTTTATTGATGTTAATATGAATGCAGAGACACCGTGACGAGATCCTAAGACCCATTGTTGTGCCATTCATCCGCCGCCATCGCCTCACGTTTAAGCATGATAACGCACGGCCCCATGTTCGGTACACCATTCCTGGAAGCTGAAAATGTCCCAGTTCTTCCATGGCCTGCATACTCAGACATGTTGACCACTGAGCATGTTTGGGATGCTTTGTATCGACGTGTACAACAGCGTGTTCCAGTTCCTGTCAATATCCAGCAACTTTGCACAGCCATTGAAGGGGAGTGGGACAACATTCCACAGGCCACAATCAATAGTCTGATAAACTATATGCGGAGGAGATGTGTCGCGCTGCATGAGGCAAATGGTGGTCACACCCAGTACTGACTGGTTTTCTGATCCACACCCCTACTTTTTTTTTTTAAAGGTATCTGTGACCAACAGATGCATATCTGTATTATCAGTCATGTGAAATCCATAGATTAGGGCCTAATTTATTTATTTAAATTAACTGATTCCTTATATGAACTCAGTAAAACCTTTGAAATATTTGCATGTTCCGTTTATATTTTTGCTCAGTATATAATAGATTAGACTGAAAGTAGGCCATTTGAGTGTCATATTCACTGACGTGTGTGGGGGGAGTGAGACAGATGGAGAGAGAGAGAACAAGAGAGGAAAAGGGGAGAGATCGTGACAAACACATAGACGCCAATTTACCCAGCAGCACTCATCTACTACATGTTGTCCCCAGGTGGGACCAGCTGTGCACACACTGACACACAAACACACACACCAGCGCTACACTCAGACAGAAACACTTTAGAAATATACTGGTAGGGGCACATGTCAGCACACACACAAACAAGTCACCTTTCCTAGAACAGTGAGTGTGCTCACTGATCTGACCTCACTGGACACTGTGACTCAAACACAGCCACTAGCACTCCTCACCACTCACTCTCCATTTCTCTATTCCTCTTTGCATCCCTGTCGCCTACCCCCGCCCTCCCCTCTTTGTCGCCTCTTATCCATCTCTTCAGCCCTCAACCTCAGTCCGACATTTTCCCCCCTCCCTCCACTCCCGCCCTCTCCACGTTGCAGAGGTGACACAGATAGCTGTGATTTGTGACACAGTAATGACAGTCATTAGTGAAAAGAAGGACGTCATATTGACGTTTGATGAGTTGGCTACAGATTGTGTTGTGAGAGATACAATGGCGCAGAGAACAGCTCTCACTAACAACTTCTCAAATGCTTCTTTGAGTTCTCGCAGCCTGTGATCATGTTCATTACATGGCACAGATGTAAAAAAAAAAAAATATGAAAAAAAACCAACTGATCGGGGCATTATAGGTCTGCGCGGGACTGATGTATTTATCCCGCAGCTTTCATACCGCACCCGCCGACTCCCACTACAGCAAGAATTTGTCGCGAACCCAAACGCAGTACCTCAATTTTATTTTAGGCGCATAGGCAATATCTAAATGGGCAAAAATAGCCTAAGAAACACATGAATTAACACTGAATCTCACGTGAACCATTATATTAGACTATCGGTATTACCAAGATATATCAGCCAATAGGCTAGACGTAGTTTTAATATAGCAGAGTTGGAGAGACTTGCATATTCTCTTGAGCTACGTTTTATAGCCTAACTTTTAAGAGTGGGACGATGTTCAGACGGAGACAATATGGGTGATCGATATTTATGTCTAGGCAATGTAGCAAACTATAGCCTAATCATATTTATTTAGTACATTTCCTTGGAAAGATAATTGCCCTGTGCTTCTGCACCCATGCATAGGCTATATAGCCTACTCTATTTAAGGAATATAATAATAATAATAATTATAATAATAAAATAAATGGCATTTAGGAGACGCTTTTAGCCAAAGCGACTTATAGGCTATACATGGTCACTCCAATGTCTGCTGTGGCCATTCAGCATTTACTGCGAGGCGGCCTCCGCAGAAGTCAGAGCAAACATACTTTTTTCGCTTCGCAGATCTGTTGTGAAGGAAGTTGTAAAGGAAGTGAGTTAGTGTTTATACAAGACTTCATGCCCCCACCTACCCTCAACCAGTCATGTCAATGCGGAGCCCTCCACATTGTTATATCTAAAAAATAAATAAAAAATACATTTTTTTTCTCCCCAATTTCGTGGTATCCAATTGGTAGTTACAGTCTTGTCTCATCGCTGCAACTCCCGTACGGACTCGGGAGAGGCGAAGGTCGAGAGCCATGCGTCCTCCGAAACACAACCCAGCCAAGCCGCACTGCTTCCTGACACAATGCCCGCTTCACCCGGAAGCCAGCCGCACCAATGTGTCGGAGGAAACACCTGGCGACAGTGTCAGCGTGCATTGCGCCCGGCCCGCCACAAGAGTCCCTAGCGCGCGATGGGACAAGAATATCCCTGCCAGCCGGGACAACGCTGGGACAATTATGCGCTGCCTCATACGTCTCCCGGTCGCGGCCGGCTGCGACAGAGCCTGGACTCGAACCAGGATATCTAGTGGCAGAGCTAGAGCCCTCCACATTGTTACATGCAGAAAAACATGTTGATTGCTGGCGCTGAAGATGTCTATATCGGTCTGCTAATACAGGATTAGTAAAGGCCCAGGGCATTACTTTTGTGAAAAAATGTAAACAAAATATATTTGATTGTTTACCAGCATTTGTAACTTGAGTCTGATAATTATCTGTACAAAACAGTTACTCTGATAATATGTGTGGAACATAAAAATACTTGCTTGATATGTTTTCCAGTTTCTTGAAATACTTTGCAAACACAATTTTATTTCTATGTTGTTACAGTTTTTTTTTTAGGTTGGACTTTAGCACATAAAGCTCATTAGTGCATAGGGCAGTGCATAGGTCACCTTCTTAGTCAGTATGTGTTACACCTGTGCTGGTTGCCATCTCGTTAGTGGGAAGGTCTTTCTCCTTTGCTTGCCCAGGTGCTATTTAAGAGTGGCTGGCCAAGTCCTCCAGTTGTCTTGGTAGATGGTTAACACTTTTAGTTGGTGCGCCCTACTCTGATTTCTAGACGAACAATTCTTTATATGATGATTTCCCTGATCACCTTTTTGGTTTGGTGTAGGTTTTTCTTTCGTTTGCCTCTTCAGCAAATTTAGTGGGCACACTTGGTAGGTGTATTTTAGGTTCCAGTTGTTGCTAGGCAACTTTCAGTGGACACCCCAGTGAGTGTGTCTTTCAGGACCCCTCCTAAACCCCACCTGTTTTATTTTGGTTGTTGGTCAGTGACTCTGTTAGTTCCTTTGCCATTTTAGTAGACACTCTTATCCAGAGCAACTTACAGTAGTGAGTGCATACTTTTTCTTACTGGACCTCCGTGGGAATCGAACCCACAACCCTAGCATGCAAGCTCCATGCGCTACAAACTGCCCCTCATCACAAACCACTTGATGTCTCAGTGTACTCAATTACTGTATTGTGCATTGGTTTTCTTCATTGTGACAGAAAGTCTACAGGTACAAACCTAAATGACCAGCCTATGTACATTGACATGAAATGGTTTGTAAGGATGGTAAATGTAATACTGCACAAAGTGGTTTTACTTATTTGATCATGAAAAATATCAATTATTTTGGGGATGTTTTGTGTCTTTGCCCATAACTTTGCACCTTTTGATGTAAATATTTGAGGACAGGGTTTTGTTCTTTCTGGATTCCATCAGAATGACAATTGCAGAGAAAGGGACAGGGCAACAACTCTTACAATTCCAACTATTGAATCCTGCAAGATAATGTTCTTAATTTTACAACTACCTTTGTCAAAGCGTAGATGATAAGTGTTGATGTCTATATCGGTCGGCTAATACAAGTAAAAAGGCCCAGTGCACAACTTACATTTTTCTTTCAAAACATAAAATAATAAAAATACATGTAATTTTTCAGGGGGTGCTGCAGCACCTCTAATTCCCACAGCTATGCTCAGATGACAGAGCTTTTTGGCCCACAGGCAACTTAACTAGAAGCAGCGAATTGTGATTGTGTGAATAATGCAACAAAATGTGCTTTTATTACAATAGGTAGGCTAACATATATGAAGCAGACAGACAACTTCTTCCAAACAATCTGCGGGACAACAAAAATATTTATCCCTAAGTTGTCTGTCTGACCTCCTGGTCCCAACTACAGCATGAAAATGCAGAGAACGCCTCAATTATCTGTCGGAATCCGCAGCCCTCTATGGTGCACAATTGCCATGTTTAGGTTAATCCTCTGTGTATGCAAGTGCTGTGTATGCTTCTCTGTGTGATCAGTCCTAACTGCAGGACTAAAGACAGGAGAGTCAGGTCCATAATTATTGATACCCTTGATAAAGATGAGCAAAAAAGACTATAAAATAAATACTGAGCTATATTGCATGCTCAAAATGTAAATTATATTTTACCATAGGTACGAGGTACTTTTCTGCATATTCTTTTTTTTCAACGCCAAACCCACCACTGGTGTGCACGGCCTTATAGCTATATTTTCATGTTCTCTGACCGTAGAACCGGTTCCAATCCAAGTGCCCATGGCGTTTATCAAACTCCAGGCGGTGCTATGGTCAGATGACATGAAAATAGAGCTCTTTGGCCCACATTTATGGTTCTTCGGTTGAAGGGTTCAAGTTGGACACAGCTTAAATTACATCAACCCATTTTTCACAGTAGTCCTATGTGGCTGAACGCCTGGTTTCTCCTTGAGCTGGGAGGAGTGTGTGAGAGCCAGGCAGACAGAGGTCTACCATACCACTGGTCTGTGAGTGTATGTGCAGTTCTTTTCAGGGCTGTAGCCTGCCTATTAGACACTGTAGTCGCTGAAACAGTAAAATACTGCTTAATTCTCTCGTTTCAGACAGGAATCACCCAAGGCCATGAGACTAGCGGAGAACCTTCTGTGTGTGTGTCCAGTGTGTGTGTGCAGTGATTTCCTGTCAGTGCTGCTGTACCTTGGCCATGAGACTGAGACATGCAAACACAATTACAAACAGATTACCATGACGTGATATGGCATCTAGCAACACATTCATGTGTGGTAGCGATAATAACCATAGCAACAATGATGAAACCTGGCTGTGGTATTTCTAAAGGATATCATATTTCTAGAGCGAGAGAGAGAGAGTGGGCAAGGGGAGGGAGAGACAGAGAGGAGAGAACAGAAGGGCATCTCAGGTCACACTGACTCACTGAGTCAAATTTGAACCTCTAACCACAGTGAGGAGAGAAAGAACTGAAAAAGAAAGAGGGAATGAAAAGGAGAAAAAAAGAAAAGGATAGAGTGTTTCCTGTAGAGGGAGAGGTGGAAGAGAGAGAGAAAAAAAATAAAATGGAGTGCTTGTTTGTCCATTCAGTCAATGCTCCTCACCATGTAGCCCTAAACATATCCCTAACGCTAACCACACTGTGTAGAATGTAAAGCTATGGAGATCTTCTCCCACAGTCTGGTTTACTGTTGACACCAAACATTCATGACATACTCAGGCTGCCAACCCAAACGGCTCCCTATATCATAGTGCACTACTTTTGACCAGAGCCGTCAGAATATGGTGCCATTTCGGAGGAACCCTCAGACACTTAGAACATTTCAAGTTCACTGGTCAGTCTGGGAAGAGGGGGTGCAGCTCTACAGTTGGCCAAATACACACACACACACACACACACACTTTCCTGCCCTGGTGCTAACCCACTCCTTTCCAGTTACCAACAGTACAACTTCTGGCTCATGTGCTTTCAGAAACTGTTGAGTCACATGCACACACACACACACTCATTTTGCTACACCTGCAATAAACCTGCTAAATATGTGTATGTGACCAATAAGATTTGATTTGACACACACACACACACACACACACACACACACACACACACACACACACACACACACACACACACACACACTAGAGAATGATAGGGGGATAAAGAGGAATGAAGGAGGAGCAGAAAGGATGGAGGAGTGACTTTTCACAGTGTCTTCACTGTCTATTATGCCTAAATGGTACTTAAAGAGAGAGGAGGGAGAGAGAGGACAGAGGAGAGAGTAGGGGGTGAGAGGCTGAGGGTATAAGGAGAGAGAGAAGGAGAGAACACTAGAGAAAGAGAGAGGTAAAAAAATTACAAGCAGTAAACGGGAAAGTGCAGGAGAGAAGATCAATAGCAGAGTATTATGTACCTGTAGCCACAACACTGGCCTACAGTTTCCCTTGTTGCCTGCATCAGCCCTAAACCCATCACTGTGTGTGTGTGTGTGTGTGTGTGTGTGTGTACCTGCAGCCCAGTGTAGTCTGTAGCAGGGTGGTGATTCCCACACAGAAGAAGATAGTTCCTATGAGCTGACTGGTAGCCCACTGGTCAAACCCTACACACATGGCTTCAGCTAGCAGGAATGGCACCGCGATGGTACCACTGAAACATGTCAGGTAGTGCTAGAGTGAGAGAAGAGAGGGTTACATTGTGAAAGTGTGTGTGTGTGTGTGTGTGTGTGTGTGTGTGTGTGTGTGTGTGTGTGTGTGTGTGTGTGTGTGTGTGTGCGCGCGACAGTGAAGCAAACCATCAACTTTCATAAGAGTATGTTTTATAAGAATCAGTGTGAAGGGGAGGGGCTTAGTTACATCAGGAGTAGGGAGACTATGTTACATCATATGGGTTATAGAAGGGGAAATACGAGGACACTTGAATAAGCAGTGAGATGGCATTTTTTGACCTGGGCATGGCTGCATCTGAACAGTCTGAAGTGGCTTCCACTCCTTGTCTCCTCTTGTTCATCTGCACTGGTAACAAAGGAGAGGTTAAAGCAATAGGGAGGATCCCCATCAGGCATTACCTTTCACCTCTCCAAGTATTTCATATCAGTGCAGATAAAGGAGAGGAGACAAGGAGAGGAAGCCATGTTATTCAGTTGCAGCCTAGGTAATAGAATATCTCTGAGGACACAAGGCAGTTGTCATTATTTGCATATTACATAGAGTCAACATGGCATTATTTGCATATTACACATATATTCAGACAGTCAACTGCATAAAAACCAGTGGCGACCTGTCATTCAGGGCAGGTGGGGCAAGCAATAGGCTAACTAAATTCATGGTTATCTCAGTGTCTTTGTGGTCTAGTGGGTACAGCTGCTGACAATGGCACACATATGCCAGAGTAGGCATGGATTTCAATATTTTGAGGAACTAGTACTTTTCTAGTTACTCTCTGTGGGCTGTAGTTGTACTTTCTGAAGAAAGTAACTTACTTTTTACTCCATTACATTTAACCAAATCACTTCTTTACATAGATTTATATTATTATATAATAATAACCAAATGTAGCGAATGAAATTAAATGTACATTAAATGAAACTATTGGTTCCCTTTTACATCTGTATGAACATTTCACAAGCCCTTGACCAAGGAAATGTATTCAAAATAGCTCGTCATCAAAACTCTTAAGTCCATTGACTCTCAAAGTTGTCCGTCAAACCCAGTTCTATCTCGACCACAGCTCTTCATATTTTTGTTCTTGGGTTCTTATCCAGATGCGAGGTAAATTGCACTTTAATTACCTTCTGCGTTTGTAATATTATATATTTCTGGAGTAAGATAAGTATTTCTAAGATATAATTCTGCTGCTGAAATTGAGTTGAGGACAAGTGCAAATCAAATGGCTAGGTAGCTAACTAGCTAGTTTTGGCTAACCCAGAATCGGACAGAAAAACTTTCATCTCCTGTTTTTAGCTCCTCATACGATCTCTGTTTGTTTCCCAACTAGTCACTTTGTCATTGGCAAAAAGAGTGAATCGAGTAATCAGATGTGTGTGGCAATAGCTAACTAGCTATCACATTAGGTTGCCACTAGATAAGCTACCATGTAACTAGCTAACGTTAGCTAGATTAACGGTTCAGTCTACTGCAGCATCCTCCCATGCGTTGCTCTCTCTGTGTCTAAATGTCATAAATGACAAGGCCTATAAGCACATCTGTCATACAGACAGTGTATCATCTCAGTAAGCTTTTTGTGCCATACTAGAAATTACTTTTTTTGTGTGCATCTTTTTATTTACAGCTTGTAGCGGCACAGCCGAGGGTGAGGAGAATAGGCCAGCCGAGAAAAGAAAATACCCTTCAAAGTGGAAAGGAGGTTCAAAAGAGAAGGAGGGAGTGTAAATCCGGTTCTCTAGAAGAGATACAGCTAATCAAAAATGGATTTTTTTTGTAGCAGGTTAGGAGAATTAACGTAGCAGGTTAGAGTAGATTAAGGTTAAGAAAAGGGTTAGGATTAGCTAAAATGCAAAAATATATCATTTTTTTGACATCAATTTAATTCCATGGTGAAATGTGTCTGATTTGCATACTAGTAACATGATTGATAGGGACATTTCAGTATTGATTGTTTGACTGTTGTAACACTAACCTGTTCATTTTGAGTGAAAAATTAAACATCACACTTGCTGTAAATATTTTTTGTATGCATTTACCATCACATGTACTTGAAATTATATTGTGAAATAAATGTTCATTAATGGTATTGAAATTGTAAAATGATTCCAATGTCTCGAGTACCATATAACTTTATGAAATTGTGCACATTGAAAGACATTAAGTCAACATTGAAACTGTACAGCCTACGGACTTTGCTTGATGTCAGTTTTCATTGGAGAGTATCTGTGCTGGGGGACATCTGCAAGATGGTGCTGACCGGCTTTAATAATAAATAAATTGCACTAAGTTGTTATCCTTTTGTTTTGCTTTCACAGTTTACCAACAGGTGTAAAAAATGACCAAAACACAATTTGTAACTAGTAAGTCGTTTTCTGTAGTTTTCTGACCGGATACTATTTTTACTCTTACTTCAGTAGTTTCTTAAGGCTGACATTAACAGTACTTTTACTTAAGTACTCTACCCACCTCTGCAAATTCTACATAGCCTAACTATAAAACATGGGCGAGCATCCACACTGGAGGAAATGCTATCGTTCTACAGTAGGCCTACATCTGTCAATCAACTGATGGCCCAAATCAGCTCATCAATTTAGCCAGGGAAACAAACAGTAGATGATCTGTTTTCAAACCTTTCATTATGTGACTATCAATAAGCTAACGGGTAGCCTATAGGAATATAATAAAATAACAAGGGGCTTATTGCAACCATCGATGGCACTAAATTATTGCCAACTGAGGTCTCGTTAAACCATCAATATGTGCTAAATTCACCCACACAGCTGATCTCAATTGCAAGCATTATTGGTCACCTCTACCGCTTCCAAATAGATGATGTCAGTATTACCTTAGTCAGAGATCTGTAGATAATGACGAGATGCTCATGTCTTTGCCCAATGGGGGTCGTCCCAAAGGCGGTAAGACAGGCGACAAAGCTTGTCTGCATATTAAGCCCATAGAAACGCATTGTGCTTATTTTGCCGAGAGTGAGCCTTCTCACTTTGCCTCTTCCTCTCTGCCTTAGGCCTGCTTGCAGCCAAAGTCTTTCAAGATATGTTCGCCCTCTGGTTGGTAATGTCATCGAAACAATTTGGTCCGTTTTTAAAAGACTAAGGGCGATTGATCTATTTTACAAGCATTCTGTACAATATAAATAAAGTATTTCCTCATTTAGACACTTGTATATTGTAGTGTAGTAGAGACCAATAACTACAATGCGTTTTTAAGCTATATAAAATGACGGTTGTTGATGTGAATGGCTGCATCTCAGATACATTCTTGCACATTTAAGTATTGCAGTAATACAACTTAAACCTATAGCATGAGCGAGCGAGAACATTATTTTAAGATAGCGAGCCCTGATCCCAATGACTCGACTGCCCCCGAATGGAGAGAAAGAGAACTTCTAATTTTTAGCCAATCTCAAGACTCATTTTAATTTCCTGAACCATCAGGAAAATTCTCCGCCACAAAAGACTGATCAAGTTAAGATCAGACACCTGTAAGACGTTTTTCTACAGACCCAGATTCAAATGAACTTGTGGATACCATGTTTATGTCTCTGCGTGTAGTAGCAGTGCTAGAGGCTTCACTACAGACCCGGGTTCGATCCCAGGCTGTATCACAACCGGCAGTGATCGGGAGTCCCATAAGGAGGTGCACAATTGGCCCAGCGTAGGCCAGGTTAGGGGAGGGTTTGGCCGAGGTAGGCCGTCATTGTAAATAAGAATTTGTTCTTAACTGACTAGTTAGAGATAGCTTCACGAGCCAACGCTAATTAGCGCAATGACTGGAAGTCTACAGGTACGCTACGTAGACTTCCTGTCATTGCGCTAATACTAGTTCGCATTGGCTCGGAAAACTACCTTTAACTTCCTTCATACTGCACACCGAGACATACAAATGGTATCCACAAGTTCATCTGACATTCAAAAACGGCTTCATTGCCAGAATCTCACAATACCCCTTTAAAAAGGTAACCCAGAGGTACCAAGGGGGATGTGTTTGTGTGTGTGTGTGCTTGCTTGCATGCGTCTCACCTGTAAGCCCAGGAATATACACAGGTACCAGGGAGGAGTGTCTTCAATGGTGTAGATCATGTCCATTCTCCTGGCGTCCATACTGTCTGCACTGTCCAACGTCTCCGACATGGAACTCTACACACACACACACACAAACAAAATGGTGAGAGCTATAGATGTACAACCTCAAACACCACAGGCTATATGGTCTCTGGAGTAAAGGGTTAAGACTAAGTGTTTGTCTAAGTGTAGTTTAGTGTTACAGGTAGTGTAAGTGTGTGTGCCTGAGGGAGGTAAAACCTGAACCCAACCACTCTAGGGACTGTCATTAAAGCATTAGTTACTGACATGAGTCACAGGTGGTAGGATGAATTATAGGCCCAAATGGCCTATTCCCTATTTAGTTCACTACTTTTGACCAGGGCCCATAGTCACAGGCTGATGAGGTCACAGCCACATGTCCAGACAGAGACAGAGGGGGAGGAGCGGGGAGCGGGGAATTCAGAATGAAAGAGAGAAACCCTAAAAGATTCAGCAAGAGAGTTTCGTAATGAAGAAAGACTAGGGAGGGAGGGATTTCGAAAGGTAGAGGGAGAGAGAGAGAATAAGAGAGAGATTCAAACAGACACCGATGAGAAATGCTTCCTGCCTCTGTGACCTCTCTCTCAGTCTCATGTATTGTTCTCACGCGAGGGGAAAAGTGCAGAGTCACAGTGACAGGGAGAGGAGGGGATGATCAAAAGAGCAAGCTAGGGGAGAGAGGGGGAGGAAGGTAAGGATAAACAGAGGATGTAGGGCGATTGATTAGTGAGATGAGAAGGGAGAGTTAGGAGTTTGAAGTGTGCGTGCGTGCGTCTTGTACTTTCTCTCCTCCCTGGTTCTCTTTAGTGTAGACGGCCATCAGCTCAGTGTCTTCAGTGTCCTGCTCTCCAGCGGCCTGTCCCACTCCGTTAACCACCACCTACAGGACAGCAGACAGATAAATGGCAATACCTAATCCATCCAATCCAATACCTAATCCACAGTACATACACAAACAATGTAATGTGTATCTGCAAGAGACAGAGTACATTTCAAGGAAAGCAAAGCAAGGACATTGATAATGCTTGGGTAAGGTTAACAAAACTATTGGACCTAACACACAAGGACAGCCTGGGTGTTGCTTTGGGGGCCTTTGCAGCTCAGCATAGTAAAAAGGATCCAGGGGAAAAGAGGGCCATAAGTAAATGACTTCCTTCATTAGTGCATGCATTGGTCTATTTTTCACACTGACGGACACACATTTGCTCTAGGGATCCAGGGCGTGTTTTGTATCCTGTTTAATGTTGTGTTCTCTGTCTGTGACTTGGTTAGCAAATTATAGATGAAGGTCACGAACACACACACACTTGCTTTGAGTATGCGTCTTGCATCTCGTCTGTCAGGCATGAAAAATAACAAATGACTTTCGTTCTGACTCAAATGTCATCGGCATTAAACTGTGTGTGTGTGTGTGTGTGTATGTGAGAAAGAGAGAGAGAGAGAGAGAGAGATCGAGAACCTTTCCTGGGGACACATTACATTTTATCCTACTGCCCATTTTTCACTAGCTTGTAAAGATCACTTCTGGCAGAGCAGACAACAGATGAGAGACCTTAGAATGAACTGAATATTAGGTTCTAGACAATGGATCCTAAATGAAAGATTATACATTACACGGTTTGTTTTTGTTTGGTTTTTCTGTCTGTCTATCATTTGTATTAATGGACATTAACTAATGTCCCAGGACATCACAAAACTAGTAACCTTGGGGAAGGCATGCAGGGAGAGAGCTATGGAGGGGAGGTGGGACTATTGCTGTACAGGTCATTGAGAATAGCCACTGTGTCCCTTTATCTACCTCTGTCCCATTCAGCCATTCAGTAAAGGCAGAGAGAAGCATGTGAATTGGATACTTATAATAAACAGGATATACAGTGCATTCAGACAGTATTCACACCCTTTGACTTTTCCCACATTTTGTTGTGTTACAGCCTGAATTTAAAATGGATTAAATTGAGATTGTGTCCCTGACCGACACACAATACCCCATAATGTCAAAGTGGAATTATGTTTTTCGAAATGTTTAAATATTAATTAAAAATGAAAAGCTGAAATGTCTTGAGTCAATAAGAATTTAACCCCTTTGTTATGGCAAGTCTAAATAAGTTCAGGAGTAAAAATGTTGCTTAACAAGTCACATAATAAATTGCATGGAGTCTGTTGCATGTTGCATGTTTAACATGGTTAAAAACCATGGTCAAAAACCATGTTTAACATGGTTTTTGAATGACTACCTCATTTCTGTACCCCACACATACAATTATCTGTAAAGTCCCTCAGTCGAGCACTAAATTTCAAACCCAGATTCAACCCCAAATCCAACACAACATCACTGAGTACCACTCCATATTTTCAAGCATGGTGGTGGCTGCATCATGTTATAGGTATGCTTGTCATTGGCACGGACTAGGGAGTTCTTTTAGGATAAAAAGAAACGGATTAGACCTAAGCACAGGCAAAAATCCTAGAGGAAAACCTGGTTCAGTCTGCTTTCCAATAGACACTTAGACGAATGCACCTTTCAGCAGGACAATAACCTAAAACACAAGACCAAATATACACTGGAGTTGCTTACCAAGACGACATTGAATGTTCCGGAGTTGCCTAGTTACAGTTTTGACTTAAATCTATGGCAAGACTTGAAAATGGCAGTCTAGTATTGATCAACAACCAACTTGACAGAGCTTGAAGAATTTTAAAAAGAATAATGTGCAAATACAGTGCATTTGTAAAGTATTCAGACCCCTTGACTTTTTCCACAATTTGTTACGCTACAGCCTTATTTTAAAATTGATAAATAAAACAAAGTCCTCAATGTACGCACAATACCCACATCGACAAAGCGAAAACAGGTTATTTATTTTTTGCATATTTATATAAAAAATAAACAGAAATACCTTATTTTCATAAGTATTCAGACCCTTTGCTATAAGACTCAAAATTGAGCTCAGGTGCATCTTGTTTCCGTTGATCATGCTTGAGATGTTTCTACAACTTGATTGGAGTCCGCCTGTGGTAAATTCAATTTATTGGGCATGATTTGGAAAGGCACACACCTGTCTATATAAGGCCCCACAGTTGACAGTGCACGTCAGAGCAAAAACCAAGCCATGAGATCGAAGGAATTGTCCGTAGATCTCCAAGATAGGATTGTGTCGAGGCACAGATCTGGGGAAGGGTACGAAAAAATGTCTGCAGCATTGAAGGTCCCCAAGAACACAGTGGCTTGCATCATTCTTAAATGGAAGAAGTTTGAAACCAACAAGACTCTTCCTAGAGCTGGCCACCCGACCAAACTGAGCAATAGGGGGAGAAGGGCACTGTCAGAGCTCCAGAGTTCCTCTGTGGAGATGGGAGAACCTTCCAGAAGGACAACCATCTCTGCAGCACTCCACCAATCAGAACTTTATGGTAGAGTGGCCAGACAAAAGCCAGTCCTCAGTAAAAGGCACATGACAGCCCGCTTGGAGGCACCTAAAGGACTCCCAGACCATGAGAAACAAGATTCTCTGGTCTGATGAAACCAAGATTGAACTCTTTGGCCTGAATGCCAAGCGTCACGCCTGGAGGAAACCTGTTACCATCCCTACGGTGAAGCATGGTGGTGGCAGCATCATACTGTGGGGATGTTTTTCAGCGGCAGGGAGTGGGAGACTAGTCAGGATCGATTGAAAGATGAACAGAGCAAAGTACAGAGATATTGTTGATGAAAACCTGCTCCAGTGTGCTCAGGACCTCAGACTGGAGTAAACGTTCACCTTCCAACAGGACAACGACCCTAAGGACACAGCCAAGACAACGCAGGAGTGGCTTCGACTTGCCCAACCAGTCCGGACTTGAATCCGATCAAACATATCTGGAGAGTCCTGAAAATATCTGTGCACGACCCTCCCCATCCAACCTGACAGAGCTTGAGAGGATCTGCAGAAAAGAATGGGAGAAACACCCCAAATACAGGTATGCCTAGCTTGTAGCATCATTTCATACCCAAGAAGACTTGAGTCTGTAAACACTGCCAAAGGTGCTTCAACAAGGCACTGAGTAAAGTTTTTTTATTTGCATACATTTGCAAACATTTCTAAAAACCTGTTTTTGCTTTGTCGTTATAGGGTATTGTGTTTAGATTGATTAGAAGAAGAAAAAAAAGATTTCATCAATTTGAGAATAAGGCTGTAACGTAGCAAAATGTGGGAAAAGTCAAGGGGTCTGAATACCTTCAGAATGCACTGTATTATACAATCCAGGTGTGCAAACCTCTTAGAGACTTACCAAGAAAGACTCACAGCTGTAATTGCTGCCAAAGGTGATTCCAACATGTATTGACTCAAGGGTGTGAATATTTAATAAATTAGCAAATGTACATTTCTAAAAACACGTTTTCTCTTTATGGGGTAGATGGGTGAGAATACATTTTTTTAAATCCATTTTGAATTCAGGCTCTAACACAACAAAATGTGAATAAGTCAAGGGTTATGAATACTTTAAGGCACTATCGTCTTAAATCTCTGATGGAATCAAACACAGGACAGGCTTTGTGCTGGGGCTTCTCAGCACAGTATCACATGCGTCCGTCCATCCGTTTGTGGCTCGGGAAACCCTTGTTATTGTTGATTTGTGGTGTGACGCACACGAGGGGACTGTGCTGCAGCCAAGAGGGAATGGCCAGAACAAAAAAACTGTCACGACATGTGTGTTTGTGTGTGACCTTGAAGAGTGTTAAGTGATTCTAATGACAGGTCTGTGTGTATGGTGGCCTAACCCTGTCATTACAAATCAATCCTCTGTCAGTGTGTCAGCTTGATGACCCTTAACTGCCTAATTCCCCCCTGTGCAAGCAGACACGCACACAGATGCATGCATACAGACAGAAAACATACACACGCACACAAGTATACTGTACCGGAATGGGGTAGAAGTCTGCTCTGTGTTTGTTCTCCTCCTCATACTTCGCCCCTTCTCCCTCCATCGACTCAGAGGTGATATTCTTCCCCATGCCCATTCCTCGCTCCTCCTCTTCCCTCGCTCTCCCCGGTAGAAACACTGCAGATTGCACCTTCAGCTCCCTTACATGGTCCAGGACTGTGTCATCTACTGAGAGAGAGAGAGAAAGAAAGAGTGAGAGTGGGAAAGAGGGGCGAGAGCGAGAGAGATTGATCATTTACTATGACTTTCCTGATTGTGGCCATGAGGCCATCTAGACTAGAGTAGTACAGAGGTACTGTACTATGTAGAGTATTTTAGAAACTGGGCCCTTTGCCCACTGGATCAAAAGCTCCACGGGGGTCACTGAGGCTGTGGCTGGGGTGCAGGGTTGGGCCTAAAGCTGAGTTTACAGATAGACAGCGGTCTGGTCCTGGTTCCAGAGCCCAAGACCTGACCTGAGTCAACAGTATCTGCACAGTCACCTTCTCTTTAGCCTAGACTGGATCAAAGGTCAGAAGGGATCCAGGACTGTGGAAAGACCCGATAGATACTGGGATGGGCCTGGAAGACCCAGAATGAGTTCAAAATGGCACCCTAGTCCCTCTATAGTGCACAACTTTTGATCGGAGCTCTATAGGCCCTGGTCAAAAGTACTGCACTAAAAAGCGAATAGGGTGCAATTTGGGACACAAACCCAGATGTATGTACTCATACAGTACATGCTGTCGATTACAAACAGAGAAGGGGGTAGGGGACGAGGGAGGAGAGCATGAGAAGGATAAAGACAGGGCATTGGGGAGGGGCAGATGGGGTCAAAAGTAAAGCAGAGTAGACAGGGAAAATGAGGAGGAGAGCGAGGGATAGACAAATGAGAGAAAGAAGGTAGAGGGAGAGAAAGGGATAAAAGGTCGGAGATGGGAAGGAGGAGAAGGAAGCGTGAGGGGGAGGAGAGAGAAGGAGAGCAGGATAGAAGCAGGGAGGTACGTTTGTTAGTCAGGAGGTGGTGTTATTTCTGGCGTCAGGTCAACTCCACTCACCCCTCATGTCATCTTTCACTGTCTCACCCTCACCCACTGTCTCACCCCCATGAGGCACAAGGCCTTCTTGTTAGACTAATACCTTCCCTCACCACCCTCACCCCATCCCTCTGCTTTAAAAATGACAGACTAAGCCTACTCTCCAGTCTCCAGAGAAAGCTTTTTAGTCCAGGAGTAGGCTTAATCTAGTTCCGGGAAACTAGCCCTGAGCTTTCTTCTGTCCTTAGCCTTTCCTCACCCTTATTCTACCTCCTCTGCACCAACCCTCTTCTCCCATCCTCCATTCTTCTACCTCCCCCTTCCCTCTTGTGTCTGCCAGCAGTGTTGACTGCGCCCCTCTCCTCCCCCCCTTGCCTTCTCATCCATCTTCAGGTTTTGGGTTGGTCAATGTGTGAAGTACCTAGTTGACATCACGCCCCCCCCCCCCCTTTCGAAGCCCCTCACCCCTTGCTTCCCCCAGTTAGTGTTTAATGTTGGCAAGTAAAGTACCTAGTTGACACATCCCATCGCTCCTGTCGAGCTGGGCAGCGGGGTGCATCTGTGTGGGAGGGCTGAAAGAGGGGGGAAAAGCGATAGAGAGGGGGAGGGGGAGATAGAGGCTGAGAGAGACAGAGGAGAGAGGTGGGGGGTGGACAGGTGAGGGGTAAGGGAGGGGGTGAGATAGTAGTTAATATGACAGCCAACATTCATTAACCATTCATCAGTCAGGTAATTAATGAGATTGATTAATTGATCCCTCTCTCCACACACACACACACACACACACACACACGAGCTTGTTACAAAGCCATTGGCCTATCACACACACCTTTTCGTGACATGTAAGTAATAATAAAACACATGAGTTGGTGCCCTAACAGGCTGTCCTACAGTGGCAGTCTGTCCCATAGTAGACTACATTGGTGTGTGTGTGTGGTCTGTCCCATAGGCTACAGTGGTGTGTGTGTGTGTGTATGGTCTGTCCCATAGTAGACTAAAGTGGTGTGTGTGTGCGTGTGTGTGGTCTGTCCCGTAGGCTACAGTGTTATGTGTGACAGGGACTACCACATCTCTGTTTCTCCAGGCTCAGTTCGTTCTGATGAGCCCAGTTTTAACATGAGGAGGCACTAGCATGCGAGCCGAGCGGAGCGGGAGAGAGACAGAGACAGAGACAGAGACTTTGTGTCTGTGCGGCTGACTGACTTGCACACCATTACTAACCACGGGGCATGGAAACCACGGAAACCATGAACGTCAACAACATCAAAGGGCTCATCACATGTGTCAGAGAGCGCGTCCACCATGAGACACAGAGAGAAACCGAGAGTTACAGAGAGATCCATGGAGCTGATGTCTTAGTGTTGACAACAATCCATTACCCTCTCTTCAAACCCTGGATTCTGAAGGGTACACATTAGAGGTCGACCGATTATGATTTTTCAACGCCGATACCGATTATTGGAGGACCAAAAAAGCCGATACCGATTAAATCGGCCGATTTTAAAAAAAAATTTTTAATTCTTATTTATTTGTAATAATGACACTTACAACAATACTGAATGAACGCTTATTTTTACTTAATACTAAGTAAAAATAAGCGTTCATTCAGTATTGTTGTAAGTGTCATTATTACAAATAAATAAGAATACATTTAAAAAAAATATATATATAAAAAAATAAAAAGTAAAAAAAAATCAAAAAAAATAAAATAAAATATCGGCCGATTTAATCGGTATCGGCTTTTTTGGCCCTCCAATAATCGGTATCGGCGGTGAAAAATCATAATCGGTCGACCTCTAAAAATCAATAAAATCAATTTAGCCTCAAATAAATAATGAAACATGTTCAATTTGGTTTAAATAATGCAAAAACAAAGCGTTGGAGAAGATAGTAAAAGCTATCGTTTAATTTCCTTGCTCAGAACATATGAAAGCTGGTGGTTCCATTTAACATGAGTCTTCAGTATTGCCAGGTAAGATGTTTTAGGTTGTAGTTATTATAGGAATTATAGGACTATTTCTCTCTATACGATTTGCATTTCATATACCTTTGACTATTGGATGTTCTTATAGTGTCACGTCCTGACCAGTAGAGGGTGTAGTTGGGTCAGGACGTGGCAGAAGAGTCTGTGTGTTTGTGTTGTTTCATTAATTTTGGCCGTGTGACTTCCAATCAGGCACAGCTGTAGAGGGTTGTGGCTGATTGGGAGTCACACATAAGTGGCCTACTTTGCCTTTTGGGGTTGTGGGGAATTGTTGTGTGCACTGCTGCGTTTTGTTTGAACCTGCAACGCTGTTGCTGTTGTGAGTATTGTTTGTTTCAAGTGGATGCTCTACTCCTTTTTTTTAACATTAAAAAATATGAGTATCCATACTTCCGCTGCGCCTTGGTCCTATTTCACTGAAGACAACTGTGACATATAGGCACTTTAGTATTGCCAGTGTAACAGTATAGCTTCCGTCCCTCTCCTCGCTCCTACCTGGGCTCAAACCAGGAACACATCGACAACAGCCACCCTCGAAGCAGCGTTACCCATGTAGAGCAAGGGAAACAACTACTCCAAGTCTCAGAGCGAGTGACGTTTGAAACGCTATTAGCGCGCACCCAGCTAACTAGCTAGCTATTTCACATCGGTTGCACCAGCCTAATCTTGGGAGTCGACAGGCTTGAAGTCATAAACAGCGCAATGCTTGAAGCACAGCGAAGAGCTGCTGGCAAAACGAAAGTGCTGTTTTGAATGAATGCTTACGAGCCTGCTGGTGCCTACCACCGCTCAGTCAGACTGCTCTATCAAATCAAAGACTAGATTATAACATAACACACAGAAATACGAGCCTTAGGTCATTAATATGGTCGAATCCGGAAACTATCCTGTTACATTGAACAACGTTCAATGTTATGTCATAAATACGTAAAATTCTGGCAAATTAGTTCGCAACGAGCCAGGCGGCCCAAACTGTTGCATATACCCTGACTCTGCGTGCAATGAACGGAAGAGAAGTGACACAATTTCACCTGGTTAATATTGCCTGCTAACCTGGATTTCTTTTAGCTAAATATGCAGGTTTAAAAATATACACTTCTGTGTATTGATTTTAAGAAAGGTATTGATGTTTATGGTTAGGTACAGTCGTGCAACGATTGTGCTTTTTTCGCAAATGCGCTTTTGTTAAATCATCCCGTTTGGCAAAGCTGGCTGTCTTTGTTAGGAAGAAATAGTATTCACAGTTCGCAACGAGCCAGGCGGCCCAAACTGCTGCATATAGCCTGACTCTGTTGCAGAGGTGACACATTTTCCCTAGTTAAAATAAATTCATGTTAGCAGGCAATATTAACTAAATATGCAGGTTTAAAAATATATGCTGGTGTATTGATTTTAAGAAAGACATTGATGTTTATGGTTAGGTACAAGTTGGAGCAACGAGAGTCCTTTTTCGTGAATGCGCACCGCATCGATTATATGCAACGCAGGACAGGCTAGATAAACTAGTAATATCATCAACCATGTGCAGTTAACTAGTGATTATGATTGATTGATTGTTTTTTATAAGATAAGTTTAATGCTAGCTAGCAACTTACCTTGGCTTGTTACTGCATTCGCGTAACAGGCAGGCTCCTCGTGGAGTGCAATGTAAAGCAGGTGGTTAGAGCGTTGGACTAGTTAACCGTAAGGTTGCAAGATTGAATCCCCAAGCTGACAAGGTAAAAATCTGTCGTTCTGCCCCTGAACAAGGCAGTTAACCCACCGTTCCTAGGCCGTCATTGAAAATAAGAATCTGTTCTTAACTGACTTGCCTGGTTAAAAAATATTTATAAAAATGTTATTTTTATTTTTTATTATTAAATAAACTAAAAAAAATATTGGCAAATCGGTGGCCACAAATACCGATTACCGATTGTTATGAAAACTTGAAATCGGCCCTAATTAAATCGGCCATTCCGATTAATCGGTCGACCTCTAGTACACATTTCAGTGTGGGTGTGTGAGTGTGTGTTTTCAGTCAGTTATGACTCCTTGCAGTTCAAATCAGTTCAAATCTTGCAGTTCAAATCAAAATCAAATCTAATTTTATTTGTCACATCCCCTGAACACAACAGGTGTTACCGTGAAATGCTTACTTACAAGACCTTAACCAACAATGCAGTTCAAGAAATAGAAGTGAAATTTACAAGAATACGAAATCTTTCAGAAGCACCTAGACTAACCTCATGTTCAATCTGTTTATTGTCCACCCAGAGGGAGATAGTCCTATAACAACAATTATAAACTGGGTGGTTTGAGCCCTGAATGCTGATTGGCTGACAGCCGTGGTATATCAGACCATATACCACAGGTATGACAAAATATTTATTTTTACTGCTCTAATTACGTTGGCACCTCGGGGGGGGTTTGTGGTATATGGCCAATATACCACGACTAAGGGCTGTATCCAGGCACAATGATTTGTTGTGCATAAGAATAGCCCTTAGCCGTGGTATATTGGCAAAATACCACACCCCCCTAGTGCCTTATTGCTTAAACAGACAACTTCTTTATCTGAAGCACATACACTGTGGACTAGAATGTGTGGGGAGACAGGGTAGGTAAAAAGAGAAACAAGGAGCATGAGCGAGACAGAAATAGAAAGACAGACAGAGAGAAAGGGGGAACAGAGAAAGAGGAGAAAGACACCTGCAACACTAACTTTAACCCTACCCAGTATACCCATGGTTGACAGTGCTGACTACATCACCATGGTAACCTGAGCTCTGTTCCACTGTGATGTAAGATTCCACTTGAAGAGGAACACAATCCCTGCCCACAAGATGTGTGTGTGTGTGTGTGTGTGTGTGTGTGTGTGTGTGTGTGTATCCCAGTCTTACCAGATAATTGTCCACAGCTAAGCATGGCCAGGTCTTTGCAAGAACAATAAATTGTTATGCTTAGTCTAGCCAACAATCTACAACAAATGTCAGAGAGCTAAGCAACCTAGGCCTAGTGGCCTATTCACGATAGGCTTCCGCTGGTACTTTTCTATTCAGAAACCAAATAGATAGCCTATGATCTTATCTGTATTTGATCTGCCCTGGAATAATTTCGTACTAGGGATGTGAAAGGGACATAACAGCAAAACGAAGTGCATTTTCACACACAGTTCTGAGCCAGTGGTTTCCAACATTTTCTAGCACGAGAGCTACTTAAAAAGAATGAAAGGTTGCGAGCTACTCATTTTTTAAAGTGTTCAAATAGGAACATTATTCTCTTCTGTCAATATACCTGTGAAAATAATGGTTAGCAACCCGTATTTGGAATACTGGCCCCTCAAAATGATATTTGGTATTTTCCCCAAATTCTGTTTTCTCAGTTTTATTTTTCCTGGTTAGGGATTTTTTTCTCAAATTTTTACTCTCAATATTACAATTATTCATAGAGACACAACAAAAATGCATGTTCTGAGTCCATGTCAATTCTTAAATCACACCAGAAGACCATTTTTTCAGGTCTGGGGATAAAAAAAACAGACAGTTTGGGATTTTTGTGTAGTTCCCCTTTAAATTGTGCAACTGGAAAGTGAGGAATGTGTTGGTCTAGCGATGTTTCTGCTGTTTGGCCTACTGCTGCAGCACGTCATGGCACAGTTTGTTAAACGATGGCCACCAAATTGATACAAATAATCTTAATATAGTTATGTCAGGTATGACTACTTTACAGTTAATATTTCATTGAGAATGTTTTAGGAGAAAATCTTTCTCTACACACAAGACTGTTATCATTAGCATCGCTAACTAGCTACATACAGAGTGATACTCACAGAATGCTTCATAGATATGAAATGATGGTACAGGTCAGAGGCCACAGAACTATACTGGGGTGTGTGTGTTGTTGGTGTGTGCCGGGGCAGGGTGGGGTTGCTGTTGAGATGACAGCTTTGGACCAACTCTTTGTTGAAAATTCGAACAAAAGTAGCTGTAGAGAAGAGTGACAGAGTGGCATTGTGAAGTTTCACTCCTTAGAGGGGATAAGAGCTACTGGCTGTAAATCTCTCTGGTCCTGAGGATGAAAAATGCCGACACCCCAGGAAGGTCTATTAAACCATGTTAATGCTCCACCGCTATACAGTCCATCACAAAGAGCTTAAATACTAATCAAACATGGTTATGTTTAAACCATCTATACAGTACACCTACAACACAAAAAGGCTTAAATATTAAAGGAAGGGTGTGTGTGTGTGTGTGTGTATATTGCAACTATGCAGCTTATCTATTTCCTCTCCATCTCTCTTCCATCACTCCTGTATCTCTATCTCCTCTCACTCGGACAACAATAAAGGTCAAGAGAACATTGGCCTGGAAAGGTCAGAGGCCACAGAACTATCCTGGGGTGTGTGTGTTGATGTGTGGTTGGGGAGGGTGGGATCCCTGTTGAGATGACAGCTTTGGACCAGGGTTTGTGTGATGGTGGATTGTCATGGAATGTGGTGGTGCAGATTGGATGGGGGCCGTCCTTTCTTGTTTGGATGGGGGCCATCCTCCCCCCCAGCAATAAGAGACAGGCAGACACACGCACACAAACACACACTTCAAGTCCTCTTCCTACAGTTCTCTGTGCAAAAAGAATCAGAAGACAAAGCCACTTGCTCCAGAAAAGCATGGGCACTCTTCTCCTCAATAATAATAATAATAATAATAATAAGTAACAGTCACTAGTTTTAGCAACAGACTGTTTGAATTAGAGGTTGGCCGATTAATTAGGGCCGATTTCAAGTTTTCATAACAATCGGTAATCGGCCTTTTTGGACGCCGATTACATTGCAATCCACGAGGAGACTGCGTGGCAGGCTGACCACCTGTTATGCGAGTGCAGCATAAAAAGGACCTTGCGGCTGCAAGGAGCCAAGGTAAGTTGCTAGCTAGCATTAAACTTATCTTGTATAAAAAAATAAAAAAAAATAAAAAATCAATCTTCACATAATCAATAGTTAACTACAGATGGTTGATGATATTACTAGGTTAACTAGCTTGTTCTGCGTTGCATATAATCAGTGTGGTGCCTGTTAAATATATCATCGAATCACAGCCTACTTTAACTTCGCCAAACGGGTGATGATTTAACAAAAGCACATTCGCGGAAAAAAACACAATCGTTGCACAAATGTACCTAACCATAAACATCAATGCCTTTCCTAAAATCAATACACAAGTATATTTTTTAAAACCTGCATATGTAGTTAAAATAAATTCATGTTAACAGGCAATATTAACTAGGGAAATTGTGTCACTTTCACGACTTCCGCCGAAGTCGGCTCCTCTCCTTGTTCGGGCGGCGTTCGGTGATCGACGTCACCGGCTTTCTAGCCATCGCTACTCCATTTCTCATATGTCCATTTGTTTTGTCTTGTTCCATACACACCTGGTTTTCATTCCATAATCACACTACATGTATTTAGTCCTCTGTTCCCCTCCATGTCTTTGTGTGTAATTGTTATGTGGATATTGTCAGGTGCTATACTTTTGTTATATTCCGTGTTTTTGGCACGTGTATGTTTTTATGTGCTGTCGTTTTTGGACCGGAATTAAAGTGCGCCTGTTTACTTGACTCTGATCTCCTGCACCCGACTTTGCCTGCGGACACACCCCTAACAGTCACTTCTCTTGCGTTCAGTGCAAGCAGAGTCAGGGTATATGCAGCAGTTTGGGCAGCCTGGCTCGTTGCGAACTGTGTGAAGACAATTTCTTCCTAACAAAGACCGTAATTAATTTGCCAGAATTTTACATAATTATGACATAACATTGAAGGTTGTGCAATGTAACAGCAATATTTAGACTTAGAGTTGCCACCCGTTCGATAAAATACGGAACGGTTCCGTATTTCACTGAAAGAATAAACGTTTTGTTTTCGAAATGATAGTTTCTGGATTTGACCATATTAATGACCAAAAGCTTGTATTTCTGTGTGTTTATTATAATTAAGTATATGATTTGATATTTGATAGAGCAGTCCGACTGAGCGGTGGTAGGCAGCAGCAGGCTCGTAAGCATTCATTCAAACAGCACTTTACTGCGTTTGCCAGCAGCTCTTAGCAATGCTTGAAGCACAGCGCTGTTTATGACTTCAAGCCTATCAACTCCCGAGATTAGGCTGGCAATACTAAAGTGCCTATAAGAACATCCAATAGTCAAAGGTATATGAAATACAAATGGTATAGAGAGAAATAGTCCTATAATAACTACAACCTAAAACTTCTTAACTGGGAATATTGAAGACTCATGTTAAAAGGAACCACCAGGTTTCATATGTTCTCTTGTTCTGAGCAAGGAACTTAAACGTTAGCTTTTTTACATGGCACATGTCGCACTTTTACTTTCTTCTCCAACACTGTGTTTTTGCATTATTTAAACCAAATTGAACACGTTTCATTATTTAATTGAGACTAAATTGATTTTCTTTATGTATTATATTAAGTTAAAATAAAGTGTTCATTGAGTATTGTTGTAATTGTCATTATTACAAATATATATATATATATATATATATATATATATATATATATATATATATATATATATATGATTTTTTTGTAAAGATCGGCCGATTAATCGGTATCTGCTTTTTTTGGGGTCCTCCAATAATCGGTATCGGCGTTGAAAAATCACAAATTGGTTCAACTCTAGTTTGAATTGAACAAGAGTCAAGACTACAGCACTTACTTTATGTACTGTTGGTGGAGACAGATCTGTTAAAAACACTAAATACTCTTAACCTTTGAGATACAGAACAAGAGGCAACACGGCCAACTCTTCTTTGTTAAAAATTCTAACAAAAGTAGCTGAAGAGAAGAGTGACAGAGTGGCATTGTGACATTTCCCTCGGAGGGGATAAGAGCTATTGGCTGTAAATCTCTCTAGTCCTTTTCATTACAGCAGCTGTGGCTGGTGTTGCTGTTGCAATTCATTAGTTGACTCTGTGGGGGTGCAATATTTAACCACAATAGACCCCGACTGTCACTGACTGAGTTTGAGGATGAAAAAATGCCGACACCCCAGGAAGGTCTATTAAACCATGTTAATGCTCCACCGCTATACAGCCCATCACAAAAAGAGCTTAAATACTAATCAAACATGGTTATGTTTAAACCATCTATACAGTACACCTACAACACAAAAGGGCTTAAATACTAAAGAAAGGCAGAAGGGTGTGTGTGTGTGTGTGTACTGCAACTATGCAGCTTAACCGTTTCTTCTCCATCGCTCTTCCATCACTCCTGCATCTCCATCTCCTCTCACTCGGACAACAATAAAAGGTCAAGAGAGCATTGGCCTGGAAAAGTCAGAGGCTACGGAACTATGCTGGGGTGTGTGTGTTGGTGTGTGGCGGGGGAGGTTAGAGTCGCTGTTGAGATGACGGCTATACCATCTTTACAGTACACGTACAACAAAAAAAGGGCTTAAATACTAATGAAAGACAGCAGGCAGAAAGGGTGTGTGTAGTGTATTGCAACAGAGCAGCTATCTATGGAATCCAAGCCTATATTGTACAGTACACACACACTAAGCACCGCTCACTCCAAACACTAACACAGTGGAGCTGACTAAACAGTATATTCACATGGTTATATCAATGTAAAGAATCCAAACCTGGATATGAATTCCCCCTGTGTAAATTGGTGTAAATATACAGTTGAAGTCAGAAGTTAACATACACCTTAGCCAAATACATTTAAACTCAGTTTTTCACAATTCCTGACATTTAATCCTAGTAAAAATTCCCAGTTTTAGGTCAGTTAGGATCACCACTTTATTTTAAGAATGTGAAATGTCAGGATAACCTCTTATATCTAGACGTTCCGCTAGCGGAACACCTGCTCCAATAGCCAATGATGGGCGTGGCGCGAATGACAAATTCCTCAAAAATACAAAAACTTCCATTTTTCAAACATATGACTATTTTACACCATTTTAAAAAACAAGACTCTCCTTTATCTAACCACACTGTCCGATTTCAAAAAGGCTTTACAACGAAAGCAAAACATTAGATTATGTCAGCAGAGTACCCAGCCAGAAATAATCAGACACCCATTTTTCAAGCTAGCATATAATGTCACATAAATCCAAACCACAGCTAAATGCAGCACTAACCTTTGATGATCTTCATCAGATGACACCCCTAGGACATTATGTTATACAATACATGCATGTTTTGTTCAATCAAGTTCATATTTATATCAAAAAACAGCTTTTTACATTAGCATGTGACGTTCAGAACTAGCATACCCCCCCGCAAACTTCCGGTGAATTTACTAAATTACTCACGATAAACGTTCACAAAAAACATAACAATTATTTAAAGAATTATAGATACAGAACTCCTCTATGCACTCGATATGTCCGATTTTAAAATAGCTTTTCGGTGAAAGCACTTTTGCAATATTCTCAGTAGATAGCCCAGCCATCACGGCTAGCTATTTAGACACCCACCAAGTTTAGCACTCACCAAAGTCAGATTTACTGTAAGAAAAATGTTATTACCTTTGCTGTTCTTCGTCAGAATGCACTCCCAGGACTTCTACTTCAATAACAAATGTTGGTTTGGTCCCAAATAATCCATAGTTATATCCAAATAGCGACGTTTTGTTCGTGCGTTCAAGACACTATCCAAAAGGGTAAATAAGGGTTACGCGCCCGACGTATTTCGTGACAAAAAAAACTAAATATTCCATTACCGTACTTCGAAAGCATGTCAACCGCTGTTTAAAATCAATTTTTATGCCATTTTTCTCGTAAAAAAGCGATAACATTCCGACCGGGAAAGCGTGTTTACGTTCAAAGAGAGAGAAAGTAAAAACATGGGATCCCCTCGTGCACGAGCCTCAGTTTGATGGCCCTCTGATCGACCACCATCCAAACGCGCTAAAGTTTTTCAGCCAGCGGCTGGAATTACATCATTCAGCTTTTTCCCGGGTTCTGAGAGCCTATGGGAGCCGTAGGAAGTGTCACGTTACAGCAAAGATCCTACATTTTCTTTAAACAGAGCCAAGAAGCCCAAGGAATGGTCAGAGAGGGTACTTCCTGTTTGGAATCTTCTCAGGTTTTTGCCTGCCATATGAGTTCTGTTATACTCACAGACACCATTCAAACAGTTTTAGAAACTTTAGGGTGTTTTCTATCCAAAGCCAATAATTATATGCATATTCTAGTTTCTGGGCAGGAGTAATAACCAGATTAAATCGGGTACGTTTTTTATCCGGCCGTGAAAATACTGCCCCCTAGCCATAACAGGATAATAGTAGAAAGAACTATTTATTTCAGCTTTTATTTCTTTCATCACATTCCCAGTGGGTCAGAAGTTTACATACACTCAATTAGTATTTGGTAGCATTGCCTTTAAATTGTTGAACTTGGGTCAAACTTTTCAGGTAGTCTTCCACAAGCTTCCCACAATAAGTTGGGTGAATTTTGGCCCATTCATCCTGACAGAGCTGGTGTAACTGAGTCAGGTTTGTAGGCCTCCTTGCTTGCTCGCTCACGCTTTTTCAGTTCTGACCACACATTTTTTAAAGGATTCAAGTCAGGGCTTTGTGATGGCCACTCCAATACCTTGACTTTGTTGTCCTTAAGCCATTTTGCCACAACTTTGGAAGTATGCTTGGGGTCATTGTCCATTTGGAAGACCCATTTGTGACCAAGCTTTAACTTCCTGAGTGATGTCTTGAGATGTTGCTTCAATATATCCACATAATTTTACTCCCTCATGATGCCATCTATTTTGTGAAGTGCACCAGTCCCTCCTGCAGCAAAGCACCCCTACAACATGATGCTGCCACCCCCGTGCTTCACGGTTGGGATGGTGTTCTTCGACTTGCAAGCCTCCCCCTTTTTTCTCCAAACATAACGATGGTCATTACGGCCAAACTGTTATTTTTTTGTTTCATCAGACCAGAGGACATTTCTCCAAAAAGTACGATCTTTGTCCCCATATGCAGTTGCAAACCGTAGTCTTTTTTTTTTTATGGCGGTCTTCCTTGCTGAGCGGCTTTTCAGGTTATGTCGATATAGGACTCGTTTTACTGTGGATATAGATACTTTTGTACCGGTTTCCTCCAGCATCTTCACAAGGTCCTTTACTGTTGTTCTGGGATTGATTTGCACTTTTCGCACCAAAGTATGTTCATCTCTAGGAGACAGAACACGTCTCCTTCCTGAGCGGTATGACGGCTGCGTGGTCCCATGGTGTTTATAACTGCGTACTATTGTTTGTACAGATGAACGTGGCACCTCCAGGCATTTGGAAATTGCTCCCAAGGATAAACCAGTCTTGTAGAGGTCTACAATATTTTTTCTGAGGTTTTGCCTGATTTCTTTTGATTTTCCCATGATGTCAAGCAAAGAGGCACTGCGTTTGAAGGTAGGCCTTGAAATACATCCACAGGTACACATCCAATTGACTCAAATTATGTAAATTAGCCTATCGGAAGCTTCTAATGCCATGACATAATTTTCTGGAATTTTCCAAGCCGTTTAAAGGCACAGTCAACTTAGTGTATATGTAAACTTCTGACCCGCTGGAATTGTGATGCACTGAATTATAAGTGAAATAATCTGTCTGTAAACAATTGTTGGAAAAATGACTTGAGTCATGCACAAAGTAGATGTCCTAACCAACTTGCCAAAACTATAGTTTGTTAACAAGAAATGTATGGAGTGGTTGAAAAACGAGTTTTAATGACTCCAACCTAAGTGTATGTAAACTTCCGACTTCAACTGTAGTTAAATGTATTATATTCTACTGTACGGCCCTGGATATTACAGAGCAAGGTTATTATAGTAAATGAAAACTGAAACGAAAACAATTTAGTAAACAAAAATACACAGATTAACAAACATGTTTGAAAAAAACATATATACTGAAAGTATCATCTTAGACTCCAAAATGAACTAAAATAAAAACCATTATGAATTATGTTAAATTATTTTCAGCTTTATTCTCTGATGGGTTTAAGCTTCTGAATCTGGCAGGTCACATTGAGATTAAATGTATAAAAGTCAAAAGGTAGACTCAGCAAGACAGTGATGCCACGAGCAGCACCACAAATATTGGGCGTGATTGAGTGGTAAGGCTAAAGCAACTGACTGTAGAAGCAAGTTGAGGAGTGAAGTCGGGGGAAGTGCATCTGCGACAGCTGAAAGTCAGACACTAAATGTGCTTTTCAAAACAACAAGGCTCAGATGTGTTGCCATTTTTATAAATGTCGAAATTAACATGCATCAAATCACACAATCACAAACTGAAGTCATAATACAATACTAAATGTTAACACATTGTATAATCAATTAGTAAGAGAGAGCCTCAAATATCACATTATTTGCTGAAGTTTACATTCAAGTTTAAATACACTTAAGTTGGAGTCACTAAAACTTGTTTTTCATCCACTCCACAAATTTCTTCTTAACAAACTATAGTTTTGGGAAGTCGCTTAGGACATCTACTTTGCATGACACAAGTCATTTTTCCAACAATTGTTAACAGACAGATTATTTCACTTGTAACTCACTGTATTACAATTCCAGTGGGTCAACAGTTTACATGCACTAAGTTGACTGTGCCTTTAAACAGATTGGAAAATTCCAGAAAATTATATCATGGCTTTAGAAGCTTCTGATAGGCTAATTGACATAATTTGAGTCAATTGGAGGTGTACGTGTGGATGTATTTCAAGGCCAGCCTTCAAACTCTGTGTCTCTTTGCTTGGCATCATGGGAAAATCAAAAGAAATCTGCCAAGACCTCAGAAAATAAAT
This sequence comes from Salmo trutta, assembly GCF_901001165.1. NCBI lineage: Eukaryota > Metazoa > Chordata > Actinopteri > Salmoniformes > Salmonidae > Salmo > Salmo trutta. The sequence continues at coordinate 13,423,428 of NC_042983.1, read as the reverse complement.
TGTAGACCTCCACAAGTATGGTTCATCCTTGGGAGCAATATCCAAACGCCTGAAGGTACCACGTTCATCTGTACAAACAATAGTACACAAGAATAAACACCACGGGACCACACAGCCTTCATACGGCTCAGGAAGGAGACGCGTTCTGTCTCCTAGAGATGAATGTACTTTGGTGCGAAAAGTGCACATCAATCCCAGAACAACAGGAAAGGACCTTGTGAAGATGCTGGAGGGAACAGTTACAAAAGTATCTATATCCACAGTAAAACAAGTCCTATATCCACATAGCCTGAAAGGCCGCTCAGCAAGGAAGAAGCCACTGCTCCAAAACCGCCATAAAAAAGCCAGACTACAGTATGCAAGGCTACCCGAAACGTTTGACCCAAGAAACAATTTAAAGGCAATGCTACCAAATACTAATTGAGTGTATGTAAACTTCTGACCCACTGGGAATATGATGAAAGAAATAAAAGCTGAAATTAATCGTTCTCTCTACTATTATTCTGACATTTCACATTCTTAAAATAAAGTGGTGATCCTAACTGACCTAAGACTTGGAATTTTTACTAGGATTAAATGTCAGGAATTGTGAAAAACTGAGTTTAAATGTATTTGGCTAAGGTGTATGTAAACTTCTGACTTCAACTGTATGTGCAAAGTTTGTTTTAATTTAGAATGGACCATTATCATGCACCTGTCTCAAAACAGGAGCAGCGGGGGAAAAATGCATGTCATCTATGCACTTAAATAGCAAATAGAGGACAATTTTCCGTTGGTTTATTTTCATGCCAGCCAGATAGGCTATACTCCTGTTGTAAAGAGAAGCAATGTGCTTAATGTTAGGAAATTTGAGAAATAAATAAATATAGTAGGCCTAGCCTATAGAAAGCTGATGGGATCCTATTTGTAATAGAGGCCATCAAAACTCTTGTTTTCTCACACAATTGCATAGCTTATAGAAATGTTAAGCAACATGAGCTCATGAAGTGTTTGATTAGATTTTCGATTACATTTGCATTGATTTCAGAGTGATTAGAGGGACAATAGAGTGCTGAGGACCAGGCAATTAGCAAGTTTGTAGGCTACTAATGACTATCAGCAGCATCAGAGTTTGGAGAAGCATAATTATCGTGACTAAACGGTCACGTGGAATTTGACTGCCGTCATGACTCGTGACCGCCGGTGTGGCGTAAATACTGTCACCGTAACAGCCCTATTTGTGACCGTTGTATTCTGTTTATAAAGGCTGCTGCTGAAGACCTAAGCATTGAAGCCTGCTTACTACCTGCCTGCGCCCCAGGCTGGAATAGAATGTTATTCAGAGAAATGGAACATGCACGTGAGCGCTTCAGTGATCGCACTCTGAGCCACAGAAGTTACACCTCCACACGGTGTCACTGTCTCTCTTTTCTTCATTTCCCTTGCTCTTCTCTCTCTCCCTCTCTCTGAGGTCCAGAGACACGTTGTGACCCAGCACAGCAGTGTAATCTTAGTCACATGTTACCTACGGCGGGCAAACACACCACAATCCGCGTCAGAGAGTTTGGTAAGACTGCGACCCATGTCCTGGGTGGTTCTTCCCTGACCAGGCAAGAACCGCCCAGGGAAAACACGCCCAAAACCTGCCCCCTCTTTCAGTTGGCCCCTGGATGCTTCACTATCTATTGGCTTGGCTCCATCCTCATTCTACAGGTCGCAGTAGCTGCTTACTTCCTCATTCTACGGGGCAGCCAGTAGTAGCAGCCAGTTTTTGAACTCCAAAGAAAAAGGTACACTACATGATCAAAAGTATGTGGACACCTGCTAGTTGAAAATCACATTCCAAAATCATGGGTATTAATATGGAGTTGGTCCCCCCTTTGCTGCTTTAACAGCCTCCACTCCTCTGGGAAGGATTTCCACTAGATGTTGGAACATTGCTGCAGGGACTAGCTTCCATTCAGCCACAAGAGCATTAGTGAGGTCAGGCACTGATGCTGGGCGATTAGGCCTGGCTCGCAGTCGGCGTTCCAATTCATCCCAAAGGTGTTCGATGGGGATGAGGTCAGGGCTCTGTGCAGGCCAGTCAAGTTCATCCACACCAATCTCGACAAATCATTTCTGTACGGACCTCGCTTTGTGCATGGAGCCATTGTCATGCTGAAACAGGAAAGGGCCTTTCCCAAACTGTTGCCACAAAGTTGGAAGTACAGAATCATCTAGAATGTAATTTTAAGCTGTAGCGTTAACATTTCCTCTTACTGGAACTAAGGGGCCTTGTGTGAACCATGAAAAACTATCCCGACCATTATTCTTTCTCCAACAAACTTCACAGTTGGCACTATGCATTGGGGCAGGTAGCGTCCTCCTGGCATCCGCCAAACACATATTTGTCCGTTGGACTGCCAGATGGTGAAGCGTGATTCATCACTCCAGAGAACACGTTTCCACTGCTCCACAGTCCAATGGCGGCGAGCTTTACACCACTCCAGCCGACGCTTGGCATTGCGCATGGTATTTCTTAGGCTTGTTTGCGGCTGCTCGGCCACGGAAACCCATTTCATGAAGTTCCATACGAACAGTTCTTGTGCTGACGTTGCTTCCAGAGGCAGTTTGGAACTCTGTAGTGAGAGCGTTGCAACAGAGGACAGGTGATTTTTATGCGCTACACGCTTCAGCACTCAGTGTTCCTGTTCTGTGAGCTTGTGTGGCCTACCACTTCGCGGCTGAGCCGTTGTTGCTCCTAGACATTTCCACCTCACGATAACAGCACTTACAGTTGACCAGAGCAGCTCATAGCAAGGCAGAAATTTGACAAACTGACTTGTTGGAAAGGTGGCATCCTATGATGGTGCCACATTGAAAGTCACTGAGCTCTTCAGTACAGGCCATTCTACTGCCAATGTTTGTCTATGAAGATTGCATGGCTGTGTGCTCGATTTTATACACCTGTCAGCAATGGGCGTGGATGAAATAGCAGAATCCACTAATTTGAAGGGATGTCCACATACTTTTGTATATATAGTGTATGTACATGTGGTGCTATCGCTCCTGAATATAAACCCGTAAAGTCGATAAACCCCTGTAACTGTATTGTATACACAACCAACCATAAGTATGTTTGAAACGTGTGAAAACCTTTCTACTACTGTTAGTTTCCAAGTTGTACTGAGTGCTACAACAACTTTTTAGCTGATCTAGCTAACATTCGCTATCAATGCTAACTAGCTTAGTCATGGGTACAGATGTAGCATAGCAATGCAAAGTTACTCCCCGTAATATAAATTAAAGAAAGGTCAATGCATAGCAGTTAAAATGATTGTTACTGGCTTCATTTAGGGATAGTGAGGAGTAACGTTAGTTCCCCCATTTTAATCATAATTCTCACAAAGTCAATTTTCAGACATTCTCCCCACCCTATTGATGAATTTGATCAAATTAGTGTTTTGCATGTTTTTGCTTTTTACTTGAAGTGATATATAATTTTGGGACTGTATCCCAAAAATGTCCTTTAAGTTTTACGAATCAATCAACACTTACTTTTCAATACTCTGACAAAATCGGTGAAAGAAGTAAGGTCATTGTGCAAATAGTGTGGGATAGACCATAAGGGCTCAAACATAGACCTTGACATCAGGCTGAGAGAAGATGAAGACCCAAGCTACATAAGACAAGGTCTTTCAGCAGGTCTGGGGTGCATCAAGTAATTAAAATGTACTTTTGGTTGTTGACTGTTAGTGTATTAAACCATAGTTGTTCAACTCTATTTTTCAGCAATACCTGCGTATAGTGAATAATTGCATGAATTGATTGTAAAAGCACACACTTTGTATTACGCTAGCTACTTAATCCTTCACCTGAAAAATATTGCAAGATGGCGCCGACAGAGGGTCACCTCGCTTCTAATCCTTAGGAAACTATGCAGTATTTAGTTTTTTAATGTATTATTTCTTACATTGTTAGCCCAGAAAATCTTAAATGTTATTACATACAGCCGGGAAGAACTATTGGATATCAGAGCGACGTCAACATACCAGCACTACAACCAGGAATACAACTTTCCCGAAGCGGATGCTTATTTTGAACCACCCAAGGCATTCGAACTGATTCCAGAGGCTGACCCAAAACAACGCCGTCACAGGAGAGGTAGATGAGCGGCCTTCTGGTCAGACTTCAGAGGCGCACACATCACCCACCGCTTCCCGAGTATTTTACTCGCTAATGTCCAGTCTCTAGATAACAAGGTAGACAACATTAGGGCTAGGGTTGCTTTCCAGAGACATCCGGGATTGTAACATACTCTGTTTCACAGAAACATGGGGGACATGCTCTCTGGGGACATGCTGTCGGAGTCGGTACAGCCACCGGGATTCTTTGTGTGTCGCGCCGACAGGAATAAACATCTCTCAGGGAAGAAGGGCGGGTGTATATTTCATGATTAATGACTCATGGTGAAATTGTAACAACATACAGGAACTCAAGTCCTTCTGTTCACAGGACCTAGAGTTCCTCAAATCAAATGCGGTCAGTATTATCTCCCAAGAAAATTCTAGTTGGTTATTGTCACTGCGGTGTATATCCCCCCAAGCCGAGACCACGATGGCCCTCAAGGAACTCCACTGGACTCTATGCAAACTGGAAACCATATATCTGGAGGCTGCATTTATTGTAGCTAACGATTTTAACAAAGCAAATTTGAGAACAAGGCTACCTAAATTCTATCAGCATATCGATTGCAGTATCTGGGCTGGCGAAACACTGGATCACTACTACTCTAACTTCCGCGATGCATACAAGGCACTCCCCCAGCCTCCGTTCGGGAAAATCCGACCACGTCTCCATTTTGCTTCTCCCATCCTATAGACAAACTCAAACAGGATGTACTCGTCACAAGGACCATTCAATGCTGGTCTGAACAATCGGAATCCATGCTTCAAGATTGTTTTGATCACGCGGACTGGGACATGTATCGGGTAGCCTCAGAGAATAATATAGATGTATACACTGATTTAGTGAGAGTTTATAAAGAAGCGCATAGGAGATGTTGTTCCCACTGTGACTATTAAAACCTACCCTAACCAGAAACCGTGGATAGATGGCAGCATTTGTGTAAATCTGAAAGTGCGAACCACCGCATTTAACCATGGAAAGATGACCGGGAATATGGCCAAATACAAACAGTGTAGTTATTCCCTCCACAAGGCAATCAAACAAGCGAAACATCAGTATAGGGACAAAGTGGAGTCGCAATTCAACGGCACAGACACAATACGTACAGTTGAAGTCGGAAGTTTACATACACTTAGGTTGGAGCCATTAAAACTCATTTTTCAACCACTACGCACATTTCTTGTTAACAAACTATAGTTTTGGCAAGTCGGTTAGGACATCTACTTTGTGCATGACACAAGTGTTTTCACTTAATCACAATTCCAGTGGGTCAGAAGTTTACATACACTAAGTTGACTGTGCCTTTAAACAGCTTGGAAAATTCCAGAAAATTACTTCATAGCTTTAGAAGCTTTGTATTGACTCAAATGATGTCAATTAGCCTAATGGAGGTGTGCCTGTGGATGTATTTCCAGGCCTACCTTCAAACTCATTTGCTTGACATCATGGGAAAATCAAAAGAAATCAGCAAAGGCCTCAGAAAATAAATTGTAGACCTCCACAAGTCTGGTTGATCCTTGGGAGCAATTTCCAAATGCCTAAAAGGTACCACGTTCATCTATACAAACAATAGTACGCAAGTATAAACACCATGGGACCAGGCAGCCGTCATACCGCTCAGGAAGGAGACACGTTCCATCTCCTAGAGAATGAATGTACTTTGGTGCGAAAAGTGCAAATCAATCCCAGAACAATAGCAAAGGACCTTGTGAAGATGCTGGAGGAAACAGGTACAAAAGTATCTATATCCACAGTAAAACAAGTCCTATATCCACATAACCTGAAAGTCCGCTCAGCAAGGAAGAAGCCACTGCTCAAAAACCGCCATACAAAAGCCAGACTACGGTTTGCAACTGCACATGGGGACAAAAAAAAAAAACGTTTTGGAAAAATGTCCTTTGGTCTGATGAAACAAAAATAGAACTGTTTGGCCATAATAACCATCGTTATGTTTGGAGGAAAAAGGGGGAGGCTTGCAAGCCGAAGAACACCATGCCAACCGTGAAGCACAGGGATGGCAGCATCATGTTGTAGGGGTGCTTTGCTGCAGGAGGGACTGGTGCACTTCACAAAATAGATGGCATCATGAGGGAGTAAAATTATGTGGATATATTGAAGCAACATCTCAAGACATCACTCAGGAAGTTAAAGCCTGGTCGCAAATGGGTCTTCCAAATGGACAATGACCCCAAGCATACTTCCAAAGTTGTGGCAAAATGGCTTAAGGACAACAAAGTCAAGGTTTTGGAGTGGCCATCACAAAGCCCTGACCTCAATCCCATAGAAAATTTGTGGACAGAACTGAAAAAGCATGAGCGAGCAAGGAGGCCTACAAACCTGACTCAGTTACACCAGCTATGTCAGGAGGAATGGGCCAACCTTCACCTAACTTATTGTGGGAAGCTTGTTGAAGGCTACCCGAAACTTTTGACCCAAGTTAAACAATTTAAAGGCAATGCTACAAAATACGAATTGAGTGTATGTAAACTTCTGACCGACTGGGAATGTGAAGAAAGAAATAAAATCTGAAATAAATCTACTATTATTCAGACATTTCACATTCTTAAAATAAAGTGGTGATCCTAACTGACCTAAGACAGGGAATTTGTACTAGGATTAAATGTCAGGAATTGTGAAAAACTGAGTTTAAATGTAAACTTCCGACTTCAACTGTATATCCAAGTTTGTTTGCATAACAATTCCACAGACTCAGGTTTATTTGTCTATGCCATATGTTGTAGTATTAAGGTTGAACATTGCTGAATGTCACTTCACATGGAATTTGTTTATCGGTAACCCTGAATTGTCTTTTTCTTAGATTGACTGGACTGCAGCAGATCGAAAGACAAGAGGATTGTTGAAGTTGGAGGTGTTTGGCTGTGTTAGTCAGACTTTGAAACGATTGGGCTGGACAGTTTGATGGAATCACCGGGGAGTTTTTTTTATTTATTTTTGGACCGACAAACTATATTAAGTGGTCCTCCGTAAAATAGAATATTAATACAAAAAAAAAGTGTTTATTTTTTGGGGGTGGGGAACGCATGTTTCCAAATAGTTTAGTTTAGCAGATAACCAGGTGTAAGGTATGTTTATGTTGCACAGTATATTAGTAAGTCAAACTGACACAGATGAATTCTGTGTCAGTTTGTTTCACATATAAATGGGTATACCCTGTTTCAGAGATCTGGACTCAAGCCACGTGACTTAAACCCGTGTAAAACTCACGTCGCAAATGTTGAGATTTGAGACAAAAAATGTAAACACTTGACAGTCGACTTGGACTAGAGCATCTATGACTCAGGACTTAACTTGGACTTGTGCTGTAACACCGCTGCTGAGCCGGCAGATGTGGAAAGGCAAGGGGGGGGGGGGGAAATTGTGCACTGTCTTATATTTTCACCGCGTGTCGCTTGAAAATATGCACTCTCAGCATGGGTTTCTATTAATGTTTATTCTCAGCCAACCACAGACCTCTCAACCTCCAATGTAGTGGGCGGGGGGAAACACTTGATTCTAATGAGAGATTTCACAATGTCAGTCAAACTGTAGCTGTACTATCAACACTAGCTATAAATCATAATTTGGGTGGCCTTTCTATTAGTAAAGATGATTCAAACAACATTAATTTCATTATCTGTGAAGTTTATTACGTAGGCCTATGTACTATAACAGAAAATATAACCTAAATTAAAAAAATTACATTGAAATTGGTATAAAAACACAACACTCGGAGCACTGGAATTCCATAACTACTAGACTGGCCATGACAGTCATTCTGTTGATATTTCAAATTGTGTAACTGCTAAATCAAAGCATTTAATAAGATAAATTAGGTCATAAGAAACGTCAGGACACCAAATGTAAATTGTAATTGTTAAGAAAATGTATTAATTGATCCAGAAGCGAATAGAGTGTAAATACTAAAATAAGTTGCCTGCCCAGCTGGCCCATTCAAACTACACCTAAACTATACTGAAACAAATTTCACACATATAATAATATATGTGGCCTGAAAACAAGATTAAATTGACAATAGTCTGACGGGTAACCATATTATAAAATTGTTAAATTGAGAATGAATAGACTGATGACCAGCGCAGCTTGCACAGACAAAGAGAACGGAGCTTACAAAATAGCACTTCTTCAATAGAAGTCCACGCAGGCCAGACGTTTTGATTTCTATACCCTACTAGAAAGAGTAGATTGCAAGGTTTCTAAATGAACCTATTTTTCCCAAACAAATCTACAAATTGAACAGATGGTCTTTTTGTGAAAAATATAACTGTTTCCTAGAATAACCGGAGCTCCACGAACGCGTTCCTCATGTGAGTACTGGCGACAATCACCAATTGCTTTTTGGGAAAAATATCCTTTCTATACTGAATAAAAATAGAAACGCAACATGTAAAGTGTTGGTCCCATGTTTCATGAGCTGAAATAAAAGATCCCAGAAATGTTCCACATCCGGCTTCTTCACATGTGGGATCGTTTGAGACCAGCCATCCAAACAGCTGATGAAACTGAGGAGTATTTCTGTCTGTAATAAAGCCCTTTTGTGGGGAAAAACTCATTCCTGATTGGCTGGCCCTGGCTCCCCAGTGGGTGGGCCTATATCCTCCAAGGCCCACCCACAGCAGCGCCCCTGCCCAGTCATGTGAAATCCATAGATTAGGGTCGAATTTATTTATTTCAATTGACGGATTTCCTTATATGACCTGTAACTCAGTAAAATCTTTGAAATTGCTGCATGTTCCGTTTATATTTTGGTTCAGTATATTTTCTTCTGTTATATTCTTACTGTAAAATATGTGTTGACTGTGGTAGGGCAGCAGAATATAAGCCTGTGATGTCTGCTAAATGAACAAGCTGATTTAATTGGCATGGCAAAGCCATATAGCCTCGGCTACTAAGCAGATTAAACTAAAAAAACATGCTATTCTGTTCTTTTGAAATAAATTGTCTTTCATCATGTTTTTACTGACCTTTCAAAAATAAATCCATTAATTTTTCATTTAGGTTGTGTATATTAAATGGATTTATTAGACTGGCAGCTATTGGTACTCATTGAGGCTCAGGTATTCTACTGTTAAATATGCATAGGGTCATTTTGACCGCCATGGCACTTTGAGGATGAAATGCTCAGAACGTTTGACATCTAAAAGTACTGAGTGTAAAACACACATATTTAGGAAAAGTCAGGGACAGTTGGTTTCAAGGTTTTTATTGAAATTAAGTTATTGAAATGACAATATTGAAAACGGTCAGATTGACCGCCTTGGTGGTTCTAGTGTCAACCACTGACTTGAGGACTCAAAACACAAAATTAGGGACCTGTGACTTGACCTCAGCTCTGGAACGTGGGACTTGACTCGAGACTCAAAGGTTAAGACTTGAGACTTGCTAAATTGTGACTTGGTGCCATCTCTGCCTTGATCTATGACATGAAATACTGATTCACACAAACACAGTAAAATGTTTTAGAGGCAGTGCCTTACATAATCATTTTGTTTTTACTGTATTGTGCAGGGCAAGAATATCTTTGTGGCAGATCTGTATGTGGCACCTGGGTGCCTTCCATTGGAACAGACCCTTTCACCACTTTGCCTGTAAGTAAAATCATAAAATATGGTCGGCATTTAAATTATTTCAATACAATTTGCCAGTTGACGTCCAATACACTTCCAGAAGTACTAAATGGTAACCAACTAGCTATCAAATAAGTAATGTGGTTTCAAATGAACGATGGACATTCTGTATTTAATTTCAGTCTGATGATCATGTGAAAGAATCTGTCATCAAGCTATGTGTAAGTGGTTTGAATATCATTGCAGTATGTACTTACAGTATATTTATTTTTTATTCAAATCATTTTATTAAAACATTTATTTTCATTGTATGTCATTTTACCCAACTAACTGATAAGCTTTCTGAATTGTATAAAACATTAGAATTGTACTGTAGGTCTTGAAGCCACTGCAGAGGGTCATCTACTTTCTTGACTCTGTATGCTTGGAGAACAGATTGCTTGGAGTCGGTGACATATCATATGTTGCTGTGTGCAGCTTTAGTTGAGTTATATTTGTGTTGCGCAGTTGGCCAGATAAAGATTTTGTGCTTTGTTAGAACACAAGGTCCTGTTCTGCAGACCGCTGGTATATAGTGTTAGTTTCACACAGTTCCAGCCATGTTCTAGAACCTTTCATTTTGTGTGTGTGTTAATGTTGTATTCTCCTTAAGTGACAATGCCCTCGAAGCCAGTGTTTGGAGGATATATTAGCACGGGTGTTGTTAGGCCCGAGACAAAGTCGAGGGCTGGCAAAACGTGCCAATATATCCTCCAAAACACCGTCTTCGAGGGCATTGTCACTTTTATACAACGTGTTAGCAACATATTCAAATAATGATTGACATATTTCAGTAAAAAAAAAATATTTTGATTAATTTATTCATACTATTTTATCCTTCCACAAGATATACTCCAGATACAAATCTAGGGTTGCTACCCAAGCCGGCTGGTTGTTCATTCTATCGGTTCGGTTGCCAGAGACGCGACCCAGTCATTCAATCTTTTTGTTTTGTATCTATAGACGCGACCCAGTTGTTCGTTGTAAATGTTCTATTGCCATACTGACTGGCAACGTTCTTGCTTGCTAGCTAGCCAGCTACAGCTAACTTAGTCACGTCAAACAGTGCAGACTGATTAACAACAAAGTAGCTGCATTTGCATAAGCTGTTTTCTAGTGACATTTATTTGGATACATCCATTAAAATAAGCTAATGATGTGCGATTTCATCTGGCATAGAAAAATGTGCTCTCTCGTCAGGTCGCTGTTGTTCAGAGGAGCTAGCCAACAACACGGCTAACACAATCACTTCAAACTGAGATGGAAAGCCTGCAAAATAGCTGCACTGTATTTCATTTTATCTGTTTTCTTTTGATAGAGATAGAGATAGAGATAGAGATATATATATACACATACATAAAGAAATATCTCCATTAAAATTATGCTGATTCACAGCTGAGAAAAGCTGCCTGTTTGTCTGATCCTGACTTGTTCATTACTATGCGACATGTGGAAATTGTTTCAATATTCAAATTCAATGTCCAAATGTTAGTCTAAAAAAAAAAAAAGTGATATAAAATGTCAAGATGCTTTTATAGTGGAGATCAAGTTTATAAATTGCCTGGCTGTGCTGATAAGACAGTGGATTGTACAGTCAGATGGAACAGAGTAAATAGGCATTTTAATATCATAGACTTAGCAGGTGGTAACTTGTGGAATAGACACAGCTGGAATGCGGTTTTAACCAGTCAGCATTCAGGATTAGACCCACCCGTTGTATAATGCATCATAATAACTATGTCCCTTTCAGGGATATTGCACAGCGTATTTCACTGGGTCAGTGGACTCAGATAGATGGAGCAGACATTTTTTTACCAGCCTTCACATTATTTCAAACATTGTGGCATATCAACTCCTGCTGTCCAGAAGAGTGTTGTTTCTTTGTGTTAAAAATGTGTGTATAATTTTTTCCTCTTTAAATTGGGGCTTTTCCTCGACATGATAACCACTGGGACATTGGGATATTTATGCTGATGCTGATGGTAAGACTAATAGTTTTAGTGTCCATATTTTGATGTAGCACAATTGTTTAGTATGATACATTTTTGTTTTTACAGTACACACTGTACATGGCAGTGGATGCCCCGTTTGACTTCTCCCAGGTTAGCTGAAATAACTGTCACCTTGAAATTAAATGTCTACAGATCGCAATAATACTGAAAAATGTACCTTTTGTTGCACTTGTCAATGGCAATCCACTCCCCCCCCCCCTCGTTTACACCGACATGCCAGCATTGAGAAAGTGGTGGTGTGCCATGTTGCTCGAGAACTCCAACACCAAAGGATAAGTCAACAAAATATTTGTACAAATTAGATTCCCCACAAAATAGTCCTCTCAGACCTGTTGTGCGGAAGTAAGTTCTCATCAGTTCAACTGTATGGTAACTATGTACTGACAGCAAAGTGCACTGCCTATCTGATAACAGAAGTCTAAATGGCTGGTGCATGTCGAAACATTTAGGAAACACAGTGACTGGGATATACAGATGTAGGATTTTTATGCAATACAGGAAATTTAAAGAGTGACCAAAAGCACCGATTCCGCATGTGTTCTCTGTTGCTCATTAAGAAAAACGAGATTTCAGTCTTTGGGGTGTGGTTCGATGTGGCAGTTATTCATGTTTGTCCCCATGATAAACCATAGGAACAAAGACAGTATCACTTACTGAAAATAGTCAGAATGAATTGAAGATAACTCAAGAAATCTGTCTTTTAAAAAAAAGGTCCAATGCAGCCATTTTATCTTAATATAAAATACTTTCTGGGTAACAATTAAGCACCTTACAAAAATAGCTTCTTAGAAAAGGGCAATTTCTCCAGCAAGAATTTGCTAGGAGTGTCTGGGGCTGATCTGAGTGGGGAGGAAAAAAACTGAAAATGTGCTGCTATTGACAGAGAGGTTTAGAACTCTTATTGATCTATTAACTAATTTACCACATGATGATGTCAACATGGAAGGGCAAAGCTCCATCCCACCAAAACAGGCTGACATTTCCAAACAGCTCTTACATTAAAAGGACATCATCATTTTCACAATTTCACAGTATTATTTCAAACTCATGGTGGGGAAATATACAGTATATAAAATACCAAAAAAATGTTTGACTGCACTGGGCTTTTCATTTAGAAAATTTTTGCCGAGGTTTTAGTCACACAATTTTACATCTAGCTATGGTGTTTGGTGCAGTATTTCTCAAGTTAAAAAAATTGTGTGACATAGTCTTATGTAAACAAAGTCCGATCCACTGTGCTGCTGGGCAGTCTGTCTCACCTTCTTCAAGTTCTGTGATAGGATTGGATAGAGCACAATTACCGCAGCTGTGTATCCCGTGTTCGTGGGCAAGTGAGCGTTGTTGAAATCAAAACCGAACCCTCAAGTAAGTCATGATGAACTCACAAAACTCAGTTGACTGGCTATGACCAAAATTATCCTATATTTTATTTAAGCAGGGTCTCTTTCACAAGGGAGACCTGCATATACAATTTCATTAGACAAAATCTAAATCAAATACAAACAATACAACAAAAAATACAGCACAACACAAATATTAAAACATAATTACATTCCTCAATAAGATGGTCCCTAATCAATATTTTTTTGTGCCTGAGCAGCACCAGAACATCCAATTGTAATGTATTTTGTAGTTGGTTCCAGCAATGAGGTGCTTGAAAACTACACTGAACAAAAATATAAATGCAACATGTAAAGTGTTGGTCCGAAGTTTCATGAGCTGAAATAAAAGATCCCAGACATTTTCCATATGCACAAAAAGCTCAGAAATTTGTTTACATCCCTTTTAGTGAGCATTTCTCCATCCACCTGACAGGTGTGGCATATCAAGAAACTGATTAAACAGCGTGATCATTACACAGGTGCACCTTGTGCTGGGGACAATAAAAAGGCCACTAAAATATGCAGTATTGTCACAAAACACAATGCCACAGATGTCTGAAGTTTTGAGAGTGTGTGCAATTGGCATGCTGACTGCAGGAATGTCCACCAGAGCTTTCGCCAAAGAATTGAATGTTCATTTTTATCCAACGTTTAAGAGAATTTGGTAGTACGTCCAACCGGCCTCACCTGCAGACCACGTGTAACCAAGCCAACCCAGGACCTCCTCATCCGGCTTCTTCACCTGCGGGATCGTCTGAGACCAGCCACCTGGACAGCTGAAGAAACTGTGGGTTTACACAACGGAAGAAATTTCTGCACAAACCGTATCAGGGAAACTCATCTGCGTGCTAGTCGTCCTCACCAGGGTCTTGACCTGACTGCAGTTCGGCGTCGTAACCTACTTCAAATGCTCACCTTCGATGGCCACTGGCATGCTGGAGAAGTGCGCTCTTCACGGAGAATAACGATTTCAAATGTACCAGGTAGATGGTAGACATGGATGGCGTCATGTGGGCAAGTGGTTTGCTGACGGCAACGTTGTGAACAGAGTGCCCCATGCTGGTGGTGGGGTTATGGTATGAGCAGGCATAAGCTACGGACAATGAAGACAATTGCATTTTATCGATGGCAATTTGAATGCACAGAGATACCATGAGATCCTGAGGACCATTGTCGTGCCATTCATCTGCCGCCATCACCTCATGTTTCAGCATGATAATGCATGGCCCCATGTAGCAAGGATCTGTACACAATTTCTGGAAGCTAAACATGTCCCAGTTCTTCCATAGCCTGCACACTCACCAGACATGTCACCCATTGAGCATGTTTGGGATGCTCTGGATCGACGTGTACACCAGGGTGTTCCAGTTCCCGCCAATATCCAGCAGCTTCGCACAGCCATTGAAGAGTGGGACAACACTCTATGCGAAGGAGATGTGTCATGCTGCATGAGGCAAATAGTGGTCACACCAGATATAGACTGGTTCTGATCCACACCCCTATCTTTATTTAAGGTATCTGTGTCCAACAGATGCATATCTGTATTCCCAGTCATGTGAAATCCATAGATTTGGGCATAATGAATTGCTTTACAATTGACTGATTTCCTTATATGAACTGTTATATTATTATTCAGTGTAAAAGCGGATTTACCTAGTTCGGTGGAGACCAAAGGAACGTCAAGAGTTAACAAACCTTGAAGGGGTTTGGTATTTTTATATTTTAACAGTGAAATTGGAAGCTTGTTTAGTACAGCTTTGTTAACAAAAATGGAATAATGAAGTGAGCTATGGAAATGTTATGACCAGACAACTTTTTGATACAGGATGTAGTAGTGTATTAAAACTGTCTATGGTAGACTGCATCCAAAGGTTTAAAGTGGCTGCTGCAATCTGGTAAATGGTGTCACCATAGTCAAGAACTGGCAGGAAAGTTGACTGTACAATCTGCTTCCTGCTATTTAGGGAGAGGCTAGATCTATTTCTAAAAAAGAAGCCCACTTTAAATCTCAGCTTTTTAACTAGCTCATCCGTATGTTTTTTTAAACATTACATTTTTGTTAATCCAAATGCCCAGATATTTATAGGCAGGAACCCGATCGATGGGAGAACCATCCAACTAATACATATGTAGTCCATCTGAATTTATTTTGCGAGAATTAGAAAAAAAACATTTAGCCTTTCCCGGATTAAGTACAAGTTAAACCAACCAGGGCTCTCTGTAAGGCAACGAAGTCAGATTGCAACTCTAACATAGCCTGGGCAACGGAATACATAAGTGTCACCTGCATACATATGAATATTACAAGTTAACAGATAACTATTTATATAAATAATATTGGTTTATGAGAACAGGTCCCAATACCGACCCCTGCTATACACCTTTAATATCCAGGAAACTACACTTGACACCATCAGAAATCACACATTGTGTCTTATCTGACAGATCATTCTCAAACCACTTGCAAGAAGCCTGATCCAGGCCTATTTCAGTCTTTGCATTATAATGTAATGGTCAACAGTGTCAAAGTCCTTGGAAAGGTCAATAAACAAGGCAGCACAATGGTTTTTATGATCTAAGCAATTTAACACATCTAGAACAAGTGTAGCAACTGAAACGGTGCTATGTCCAGGTCTAAAACCATACTAGTGCACATTTAGAATAGAATGAGAAGTTTAAAAAGTTATCAGTTGAGAGTAGGCCAATGATTCTAAAACTTTGGAAAGGCAAGATAACTACCATCCAATTTCCAAGTTCTCTCATCCTTTAGGTGGGGGAGGACATGTGCCACTTTCCAGATCTTAGGGATAACACCTGAAATATAGGTTAATTATTCTGCAATAAGTGAGCCAGAGAGTTGCAGTAAAAAAGGATCAAGAGAATTACCCCATGTGGAAGTTTTTTTTTCATTGATTTTTAGCAAATGCATAGATATAATATCATAGATATAAAATGGTTGAAATGAAAATAGACATTCTATCTGGGTGTGATCATTCTCTACAGTCTGTTTCAAGGTGAATAAAGGACTCTACTGGAATTAGAGGAATTTCCAGAAACAATTATTTCAAATAGATGGCCAGCTGAGGCAAAATGGTTATTAAAAGCACCACAAATTTCCATTTGGTCTATTATGGGACCAGAGGCTGTCATAACCTGACTACTTTCCAGAAGTGGATTCCCACGATTCTCAGATACACAGTTCAGGAAGTATGTTGACTTTGCTTTTCTAACCAGAGACAGATATCGATTTCCCAAATGTCTGCCAGTCAGAAGTAGTAGTATCAGTCAATCTAGCCTCAGCCCAAGCTACATTTCTTTCCTGTAATTTTAAATACAATTCATGCGTGAACCAAGGGATTGATCTATCCTTCACGCTTAGTTTTTTCAAAATTTTATACGGAGCAGGATTATTTACAACAGTTTTAACCACCAAAGGCCGATGTCCGCGCCCCTGCGACAATCTAATTGGCATAACAAAAAATCCCATAAAAATCTGTCAGTTTAAACTAGAGGGATGTTTATTTGCATTGGATGCGTCTCAATCCACCACAGACGCCTATGTCGCACTTCTGCGGTCTTTTCACAAAATGGTCTGTAGTGTTCGAACGGTTTGGCCTAGAAATTAAGGCTGGGCAATATGGCCAAAATATATCAAGAATTTAAAAAAAAAATAATTATGACGGTATTATGTTTTTTAATAATAAAAGTTCTACATTTGCTTAATGAGTAGTGCGTGATCCTAGGGTGGCAACACATACATGCTAAGTGATTTCCATTGGTCTTTCTCCATTCTGATTGTACAGTATAAAACAATTCAACTTCAACACAAAAAGTGTCATCAATTTCTGCATATGAGATCATTTCCACACTGCCACGTAGGGCTGCACGATATCTGGGCCTTATTTTTAACGAAATGTTGCAATTTGACTTGCGATTTAGAGCAAAACACTTGGGTTAACTGTTGGAATCATGGAAATAGAATGTCTATTCTAATTATATAGTTAGAATATAATAGTGGGCACTTTTAATAGTGTTGTTTGACATGACAATGAATGAAAATGCCAGGGAGGAGTTATTGTGACAGGGTATGAACTAAAGTGTTGATAGGTGTTTCCTAGGGGACCCTATAATCTTTGGCTACATTGAATGTTGTTTTCTCTTAGCTACTTCATGTTGCTAACATATTCTTGCTTTGAGTATTCCTCTTTAAATGTATAAGATCCTGTTGCACAAACAACATGCTGATTTAGGTCTACACCATCACTGGTATTATCAGGCTGTAGCTAACTACGCTTGCTCTTACTCAGTACATTTATTAGCTAGCTAGCGATTAGCATTAGCGGCTAACAATCAGTGGCTAACAAGATTTAGGAACAACTTGCTAAGACAAACTAGCTGTTTGCAGATGTAAGAAATACAAGCTAAGTGTAATTATAGAATGCTAGTAGATTTATATTAAAAAGCAAAGTGACAACTGCATCGTTGTCATCAACATTGTTGCATATGCTGCATTGACCATGAAGACTGAACGCAAGCGTCTCGTGGTCGAGGAACAACAAATGCGCTCATTGAGTGACAGACAGGCTAGGTCTGTGTGGAAAGCGGCATAGAGAGATGACTCAAGTAGCGAAGTAAACTATAAAAATGGACGTTACACACTGCCTATCACATTTAACAAACCAAACATTCAAGTATTGTTATAGAAGGTAAAGTAAAAACCCAAACCGGTCCGTGCATCAATACCGGTACATCGCAAAAAACGGTATACCGCCCAGCCCTACTACAAACTATGGAAAGATGAAACTCACGAACAGGTATGTCAGTCGTTTTGCTCTAGGATGCCCACAGGCCTCACAAGACTCGTTTGATGTTCCCCCAGTACCAGTTGAAAAAAAATGAAATGTTAGTATATATGGAGAAGGCATAGTGCCTAAAATAAGGGGTTAAATACATGTATAAAATGTTTTTTTTTCTTTTTTCTTTTTTCCCTCATATCTCTCAGATATAGGACAGACACCGCAGTCCTCTCAAAAAAATCTAATGAAAGTTTGTTCTGTTGTTCCATGTAGTGAATCTGTTATTCAACGTGTTTGTATGGGCTAACAGCAGTAAGGCCAAAATAATTGTTCATAAAAAGAAAGAAAAACTACATTTTTTTTCTTTTTTATACTTCAAGTGGTTTTAAAATTCTAAATCAAATAGCAAAATTATCCTTGGTATGACCGTCTTAAAACAATTCCATATAGCTTAGTATAACCAAATCCAATACAGCACATTACTGAGTACCAATATCCATATTTTCAAGAATAGTGGTGGCTGCATCATGTTATGGGCATGCTTGTAATCGTTAAGGACTGGGCAGTTTCAGGATAAAAAAAAGAAACGGAATGAACAGGCAAAATCTTAGAGGAAAACCTGGTTCAGTCTGGCTTCCACCAGACACTGGGAGATTAATTCACCTTTCAGCAGGACAATAACCTAAAGCCCAAGGCCATATCTACACTGGAATTGCTTACCAAGAAGACAGTGAATGTTCCTGAGTGGCTTGAAAATCTACAGCAAGACCTGAAAATGGTTGTCTAGCAATAATCAACAACCAATATGACAGAGTTTGAAGAATTTTGAAAAGTATATTCTGCACAATCTAGGTGTGGAAAGCTCTTAGAGACAGCTGTAATCACTGCCAAATGGTGCTTCTACAAAGTATTAGATATGGGGACTGAATGAGTTATTTCTGTATTTAATTTTCAATCAATTTGCAAAAATTTCTAAAAACATGTTTTTACTTTGTCATTATTGGGTATTGTGTGTAGATGGGTGTTTTAAAAATATATATATTTTGAATTCAGGCTGTATTTGGCTAAGGTGTATGTAAAGTTCAGACTTCAACTGTATTTCTATGGGCACAAGTACAGTTCATGACAAACTGTTCACAGCCCTCTTGTTGGTGGAGATAATTTTGCAGGTTTAAAGCTTATTTCCTTCAATTCTACACATTTTGTCATGGGATGCAAAAACGTTTTGCAGTTTTAAAGCAAATGTTCTTGCAATTCTATACATTTTGCCATGTCTAATGTGTATTCATGTGATATTTGAGAAACAAAAAAATTACAACAATATTTATAGGCTAAAAAAAATGTTAGCTGACATGGGCTAGTTGATCTGGTCATTTCTGACTAGTTATAAATAGCTCTCTACGGTCTGCAATGACTAACATGACAGGAAGAACTGATGATGCACTACCCAATTTCTACATTGCACCTTGTGCATTCTACTTTTACAACTTCCCTTTTGCTGGAAACCACTGGTTTTAGTACATTGACAAGATAACATTATATTGTTTTTACACAGGTGCTGTAACTTTGAATTCATATTCATGGATTACAAGGACTGCAAACCAGGTTTATATACGGTTTATTATTGATTGATGTGTAGAATGTATTAATAATTTAAAAACGTAAAATGCTTGCTGGGCATAACATACATATAACCAGAGACAGCAAAGTTTGTGTGATATATTAAGTCCTTGTATAGTGTTTCTCGCATGGCATGACAGCAACAGCAAGAGGAAAAGAGGGGAATTGCAGGGGTTCTACTTTTATCATCTAAGAAATATAGCTAGTCAAGTCTTTTATCTCAGTCACTGATCTGGAGAAAGTTATGTTTTTATTTCCTCATGCCCAGATCTTTTATCTCCCTACGAGCCAGGACGGTGATGTAAAGTGAACTCAGAAATATAAAAAAAGACTGACTTGTGTAGCCTGGTCTTTGAACATGTTTCTGCCATGCTTGGATGTGATATCATGTTCCCCAGAATCCTGTGTGCAGTGAATAAAGAAACGTCTTGATTGTACAGAGAAGTGTCTGACTGATCAGTCATCTTCAATTGGCAATCCTGAATAACTGGAAACAGAACAGCTGGAGACAGGACTGTAGGAAATTGCTATCTTCAATAACACGCTCCTGAGGCTACCTTGCTTTACAACACATGGTCAACAAAAAGCCCACATCACTCCACAGAGACAGAGCTGGAAAGACTTGTGTGGGCCAGCGTGGGACAATCTAAAGAAGGATATCCTGTTGATCGCAGATTGAGGTGGAGACGAGCATCACTTAAAGGGGCAATCATAAATTGCTTCATCCATTTTTGGACTTCTAAATTAATTATATGTACCCATTAATTCTTGAAGAATATTACTTATAAATGTATTGTGAGCTTAGTTCAACTGTCACACCCCTTCAGAATCCAAAATATAAGCTTGTTTTACTCCAATGTTTGTAAAGAGTAAATGTAACATGGTTAAAACTATAATTTTGACATCATGGATTGTCAGTCCTTGCATCCAGAGGTCCTTTGAATTTGAGCGTGGTTACATTTCTCCAGCCCAATCCTCCGGTTCACACCGTGGTGGGGAGTCTACTTTGTTATGGTTTCAACTGCTGATTGCAGCTTTAACCAATAATTGATCATTTTCCCACTACACAAACTTGCTGAACCTATCAGTATGGCTACAGCTGTGAGGTGGTAATAGATTTCATTTCACCATTCTGTAATAAAATGTACATTTTTGTTCAATTAAAAATGTTAGAGAGATGACTGCCGTAATCTACGCACCCATTTATGTTTCACTGTAAGGTGTCTAGAAATGAGTTTGAAAAGAGAGACTTAATATCGGCCTATCTATTGCCTCCACTCTACATTACATAGGTTCATCAGAAAGACAACTATGCCTCCACGTGATCTCTGGTGTCTGGGATGTGAGTGACTACCCTCGGCACCATCATAGCTGGAGCATGTTGAGTAACAGATACGATGTGACGCCTTTGATTTCACGTTAACCTATTACACATGGGTGTTTATTGTGGAGCTATCCACATTGTCTCTTCTCCCACAAAATAAGAATAGGAAGCAGCTGGTTATTCGCAAAAGGTTATGCTTCGTGTCAATGCTGTATGTAAACTTAGCCTTAACACTAACCTCATCCAGAATGCAATTATTCACCCAAATTAAAATGTTAAAATGAAACACTATGGCCATTACTATCTAATCATCATGTCCAACAAACTACTTGTGTGAAGTTTAATACAGAATTTAATGTATTACCTGTTGGTGCTCGGGTTTTTCTTTATCAACACTATACTACTGTAGGCCTACCTACCATATATCTTTTTTCAGGGGGGCATTCTTTTCATGCCTAGAAGATAGAGACAAGTAGAGGTCGACCGATTAATCGGAATGTTTGTCCTCTCCTCCCACTTCTTCCACCACTGCACCTTCAGCGCCCTCCACTACAACCGGCTCCACCACTACTTCCTCGACCACCACCGGCTCCACCACCACCACCTCCTCGGCAACTGCCGTTCCCTCCCCTTGGCGCTCAGAAGCCCGGTCCGCGGCCGCCGTCTCCCTCCTTTCGGCCCTGACCTTATTGGCCCAGGAGAAGGGGCAGCCGCGGATGAGGTGGGACCGCTCGCCACAGAGGTTGCACGACCTTCCATTCATGCACTCCTCGTAGCGGTGGCCCACCTCCCGGCACTTCATGCAGATGACCTTTTTGCAGGCCTCTGCGAGGTGGCCATGTTCACCACACTTACGGCACAGCTTGGGCTGGTCCTGGTAGTGAACATGGCCCCTATTCTCTCCGAGGACTATGGTGGATGGGATGGCTTTCAACCCACCATAGCCCCCAGGGTCCTCCCTCTGCTGGACAGTAACCCTCCAGGCCCCTGTCCAGATCCCATCAGGATCCTTCACCTGGAGCAAGGGCCCCTTCACGTTGCAGTACCTGCCCAGCCATACTGCATCGTCCTCCGGCTGTACGGTTTCATTATACATACGGATAATAACGGTTTTAACGCTATTATCCGTCAGCTTGGTCACCTCAAACATTGCTGTGAGGGACCCCTGGGTGTTCAGGAAGTTCTGGAGTTGCCCCCAGAACCTTCCCATAGGGAAGGGCTAAGATGCAGTTTACCTGCGCAGGATGAAAATCGAGCTCTTTCTGGAGGAATTTTCTGGAGAAATCCAATCGGGATAACTCCATTATTTTTCCTCCCTTCTCCTTTAAGAGGAGGCGCACTGCATGGTGCCTCCTCATGCCAACCTGTGCTGCTGACATGATGGAGACACAGTTTGCAACACCTATAGGCCTACTTTTATGAAATGTAAGATTTATTTTCTTGATTAATTGTAGACATCCTAACACCGTAGCCTACCCAATTCATTGACCAGTGGCTGTTAAAATAACAGGTAGGCCTATTATTATTAGGTAATTAAAATAGGCAAATTAGTGTCGAGGGTAGCACCCTCATGGTGCTCCTGACGACCAACCTCTAAAAACTGCCACTGGGGAGGGCCTGTTGCTCAGCGAACCCCCGCAGATCCCAGCCCAGCAATGCCTACCACCAATCCAGCCCACCAGGGATTCATCCTGTGTCCAAGAAAGAAAAATAAATAAATAGTCAGCTGGAATGCTAGGCTATTGCTCCATTGTGTTTGTTTTAGTGAGTGACACTGGCGTCATGAATCTAATAGTAGTAGGGCTAATAGGCCTATCGTCGCATGCGTAACTGCGCCTTAGTTTCAGTTTCTGATTATCAAAAGACACAGGTTTCAAAGTTCAACATTGTCGATAAACTTAATGAATGAATCACACTGGAGAAATGGCAATGACAAAATATCCCATATTTTAGTAGAAAAACTCTTAGGATTGATAATGATCAGGTGGAGGATTAGTCGTTGACGTAGGCTAGTCGGGTGGAACGCGACCGACCTCGGACCACGCCCACATCCACAGGCCGGAATTGTGCTGACCCCCTCCCCCCCTGCAAGACCAGGTCCTATACAGGAGATGGTCCGTTCCCCACTGGAAAGTCAGCCCCCGGGCACGGCCCTGAGTTTAACTGGCCTTCCCAGCAGAGCAAAAGGGAGGCGGGTCGGTGGTATAATACATCATAGGAAGGTGAGAGCTGCTTATAGGCCTATACCATGTGTAATTTCAGGAAATTAGGTAGGCCTACGGCAAAAGGGCAGGTTGTAGGGAGATGGTGGAGTGGCTAGAGATGTGGTGTACAGAGCAGAGGTAGGCCTATGATAAGGAAGCATAGTGTGATAAAATCTGAGCTATCCATGTCCAATGTGAACTGGGTACGGGGAGCTGTCCTTAGAGCACACTTCTAGCCGCACCGTCCAATGGAGGCGGCCGCAGGGCAATAGTATAAGCTCCAATCATAAAGCGTGCGCCATTGACATAGAAGAAAGTACAACGCTAGGCTTGGTCGCCAATGGTTTGGCTTAAAACTTTTGTTTGCCGTGCCTCTTAAGTATTTGTTAAATGACTTTATTTATCATCTCGGGACACATCAGATTGGAGTCTGATCTATGAGACGTTTTATTAACTGTAATAATTTGCCGTTTCATTTATCCTAACTACGCTCCAGCCACTATGACCAGAGCCATGTCGTGTGCACAAGAGGAGAGCTTCATTCGGCAGTCAGAAATATATTGACATAGAACCAAATGTCTTGAAGAGAAAGGTAGGCTTAAGTGCAGGTTGAAAGATAGAATTCCGGCAGGAGTAAACTAGAACGAGGAAGTAGCCAAGAACCAATAGAAAGAGAAGCATCCAGGAGCCAGTTGAAAGAGGGGGCGGGAAGAATTGCCCAGGATGCGAGTCGCAGTCAGACTATATTGGTCTGAGACCCACTGCAGCCCAAGTCACCCGGGTGACCCAGCTCTCACACTAGTAATAATATTCATTATTAATAACGGTAGGCTACAGGTTTAACACACAAATCCCCATGAAACAGCTTTGGAGGCAAAGTTAAGCCATTATGTTACACATTTTATTTGAGAATGTGATTTAAATAACACCTAAAACACAATTTGGTAAGCTACATTAATGAAGGGGATCAGAGGGGGAGCATATTCTCTCTCTCACCCTCACACACTCCCCATGGTGAGAGAGCATGCACGGTTCATATTGATTATAATGACATAGGCTGCACAAATTAGGCTAACCTACAAACCAAAGGTTCTGCTGGAGCCTTTCATTGTGTAGAAATCGCCATAGATTATAGGCTACGAATAACTTATTTGTAGCCTGAGGACAAAACAAATCTTCCTTCCTCATGTTGGCTCAAGCAAGTGACGTGCACACACATTCCTCCAAGCATTGTTTCCAGGACAACCATGGTAATAAATCTCACCCTAAAAATCAGATGCAATCCCTACATGGTGATTGATGGATGGATATCGATGAATAGTCCTACTTATGTAACAACTAATTTTAACACACACACACACACACACACACGTTATAAGATGAAGGGAAGGGGGAGAGGTAAAAGGACCTATGAGCACCAACATCTTAAGTTCATAAGAGCTCATTACATTTGGTGTCAAATGAAAGCTAAGAGTCTATTTTACAGAAATGAAGGCATATATATATATATATATATATATATATATATACTGCTCAAAAATAAAGGGAACACTTAAACAACACAATATAACTCCAAGTCAATCACACTTCTGTGAAAATCGAACTGTCCACTTAGGAAGCAACACTGATTGACAATAAATTTCACATGCTGTTGTGCAAATGGAATAGACAACAGGTGGAAATTATGGGCAATTAGCAAGACACCCCCAATAAAGGAGTGGTTCTGCAGGTGGGGACCACAGACCACTTCAGTTCCTATGCTTCCTGGCTGATGTTTTGGTCACTTTTGAATGCTGGCGGTGCTTTCACTCTAGTGGTAGCATGAGACGGAGTCTACAACCTACACAAGTGGCTCAGGTAGTGCAGCTCATCCAGGATGGCACATCAATGCGAGCTGTGGCAAGAAGGTTTGCTGTGTCTGTCAGCGTAGTGTCCAGAGCATGGAGGCGCTACCAGGAGACAGGCCAGTACATCAGGAGACGTGGAGGAGGCCGTAGGAGGGCAAGAACCCAGCAGCAGGACCGCTACCTCCGCCTTTGTGCAAGGAGGAGCAGGAGAAGCACTGCCAGAGCCCTGCAAAATGACCTCCAGCAGGCCACAAATGTGCATGTGTCTGTTCAAACGGTCAGAAACAGACTCCATGAGGGTGGTATGAGGGCCCGACGTCCACAGGTGGGGGTTGTGCTTACAGCCCAACACCGTGCAGGACGTTTGGCATTTGCCAGAGATCACCAAGATTGGCAAATTCGCCACTGGCGTCCTGTGCTCTTCAAAGATGAAAGCAGGTTCACACTGAGCATGTGACAGAGTCTGGAGACGCCGTGGAGAACATTCTGCTGCCTGCAACATCCTCCAGCATGACCGGTTTGGCGGTGGGTCAGTCATGGTGTGGGGTGGCATTTCTTTGGGGGGCCGCACAGCCCTCCATGTGCTCGCCAGAGGTAGCCATTAGGTACCGAGATGAGATCCTTAGACCCCTTGTGAGACCATATGCTGGTGCGGTTGGCCCTGGGTTCCTCCTAATGCAAGACCATGCTAGACCTCATGTGGCTGGAGTGTGTCAGCAGTTCCTGCAAGAGGAAGGCATTGATGCTATGGACTGGCCCGCCCGTTCCCCAGACCTGAATCCAATTGAGCACATCTGGGACATCATGTCTCGCTCCATCCACCAACGCCACGTTGCACCACAGACTGTCCAGGAGTTGGCGGATGCTTTAGTCCAGGTCTGGGAGGATATCCCTCAGGAGACCATCCGCCACCTCATCAGGAGCATGCCCAGGCGTTGTAGGGAGGTCATACAGGCACGTGGAGGCCACACACACTACTGAGCCCATTTTGACTTGTTTTAAGGACATTACATCAAAGTTGGATCAGCCTGTAGTGTGGTTTTCCACTTTAATTTTGAGTGTGACTCCAAATCCAGACCTCCATGGGTTGATAAATTGGATTTCCATTGATTATTTTTGTGTGATTTTGTTGTCAGCACATTCAACTATGTAAATAAAAAAGTATTTAATAAGATTTCATTCAGATCTAGGATGTGTTGTTTAAGTGTTCCCTTTATTTTTTTGAGCAGTACACACACACACACACACACACACACACACAGAGAATATAAGAATAAGCAGCCAACAAGTGCTCAGCATATGTGGGAACTTCTTCAAGACTGTTGGAAAAACATTCCAGGTGAAGCTGGTTGAGAGAATGCCAAGAGTGTGCAAAGCTCTAATCAAGGCAAAGGATGACTACTTTGAAGAATCTCAAATATAAAATATATTTAGATTTGTTGAACACTTTTTTAGTTACTACATGATTCCATATGCGTTTTCATAGTTGTGATGTCGTCACTATTATTCTACTATATAGAAAATAAAGAAAAACCCTTGAATGAATAGGTGTGTCCAAACTTTTGACTGGTACTGTAAATCAAAACACAATAATTTTGAAGTTAAGAACCTTGGAAACTAATATTAACATTTATATTTAATTTTACTGATAACAATTGAGTTTATGATTTATTAAGCAATTAAAAGGTGTAAATCGGAAACCGCAGTTGGGTCACCTGCTACTGTCCTCCCTTCCACTGGCATACTGTTATTGACATAATTGTGAAAACAGTCTTTTCTCTCTCTCACACACTCAAAGTAGAGTAGTGTATAGGTCAGTACAGTAAAGCACACTAGGGTAGAGTAAAGTACAATGTACTGTGCTCTACTGCGATGTCCAAGCACCACATTATTTATGCAGACATTGAATCTCAATTCAGAGTAGATATTGAACAGAGTTTTTGGAAAACTTGGTCACGGGCCATTTTACTGGCATTCTGTTACAAAACGTTACATCTGCACTGTCCTTCAAGTATATGGGTTGTTTTATGTGGACATTTTTGAAAGTAGTCCTTATGCATAGAGTTGTATGGTTTGTTTAACTTTGCCAAAAATCGGAGTCGTAGCGTCATTCTGTTACCATGGAATTGCCTGTATGCTAATCAATAGAAAGCAATGTCTCATACTATCCCACTGCGCATCTCTTATCATTAAATGATGAGGCCCTCTGATTAGGAGCATGCATTGCTATAGACATGATCCTTCTGCTCCCACCGCGTTTGCTATTGGTCCATCCTCGGATGTTGTATGTCTCCCTCTCTCTGTCACACTGTAGCTAGCTATGGCGTCATATTCCCCATCACGAGAATGATGCAAATACGGCTAGTGAGCACCAAACAGCTGGCTCCCCAGGTAAACACTCACCTGTCCTGGGGAAGGAACACCGGCAGGACCCGTTTCCCTTCAGGGTTATGGTAAAGTCCCCGTGGCGGTGCTGGCGAGGTTAGGGTTGGTTAGGGGTGATACAGCCAAAGGTAGGTTAAACCCGAACAACAACCTTCAAATGAAGCCGAAAGGAGCGTTAGATGTGTGTTGGTCCAGTTCTTAGTAGGTAGAAAATAACTATTCTTGTAGTCTCCCGCGCCACTGTATTGGGCTGTCAGATAGCAATGTCTGTAGATACAGAAAGAGTGTGTATTATGTAGTCTACCGATAGGCACGGGGTTGACTGGACACATAACAGCGCATGCTCAGATAGGCCCTGACGTCAGGCCCTTCCTCTTTGTGCTTACTGCCACGTTCAAGACAACCGGGAACTCAAACATCTCTGACTTGCGACTACAGTGCGTTCAAGACAACTGGGAATAACATTTTTAGTCATTTGAGGTCAAATCATGACGTCAGTGATCTTCAGGTAGCAAAGTCGGGGCTCTATAAATATACCCGTGTTTCCGACTATGAATTCCGAGTTGGCTGACCGTTCAAAACGATTTATCCCAGTCGGAGCTCGTTTTTTTCTGAGTACACAGTTGTCTTGAACAAAACTGAAGTCGGAAGTCGAGATTTCCGAGTTCGCAGGTTTTAGAACGCGGCAAAAGTCAATGTGTTCTGGGCACGCCGGTTCCAGAAGCCTACCCTTCCTCTTTCTCTCAATGTTTCTCCTCCAATCTCCCCCTCTTTCTCAGTGCTCTCGTTTCGATAAGCTTATCCCTGTTTTTATGAACACAAAATGTCGTCTTCCACTTTCTCCCTGGTTCTGTGGATATTTGCACCGTTCCATACTCACATCTAGTGGTATTCTAGGCGTATCGCAGCAACACAGTTCTTCAGGACCCATGCTCCACAAACATAGACATGCTGCCCAAATATATAAACCAAGTAATGATATATCCAAAACAAGACCAAGAGGGGGGAGGAACACAATAATGGTGTAATGTAGGCCTTCTAAAAAACGGTCTCCAGATTCCATTGTAGACTGAAGTACTGCAATATTGTGTAATCATCTTACTGTTGAAATGTGAACTGTGCCAATATTAACCAGTTTCCTAATAATTCAATTTCTCTATACTGCATGTATGCATGCATGTCTGTCTGTCTGTCTGTCTGCATAGCAGCAGGAATTTGTTTTGAGTAGGGGGTGTTGAGTGCAGGGGGTTGGGGGGAAAAAAAACCTTTATAATAAAGTATTTGCAGGCCAACAATAAAATACAAAGTAACATAAGCATAGGACATGATTCGGTAACAGTAGTCACTGTAGCCTAAAGTAAATTGAAATACATTTGTCAAAAGTATATAATTACTCCAGTCTATACAGAAATAAATAAAATATTTCAAAATACTTCACCAGAGAGTACTTTTTAGCTTATTTTAAAGCTGTGGATTGTTTCAAATCACATATTGGGAATCCTAATTGGTAATCCCGCAATTTGGGCAGCGGGGTTGACAATATAGGCCTAGCTGATTATTGAGATGCGGCTGTCAGTAAAAAGCAACGCATCTAAAATATGTGTGAAGATGATGTGCCTTTAGTATAATTTGAAATGTTGAGACAAGAAGAAGGGGAGAGGTGTGTGGCAAAGATATTGGCACATCTCTCTCCAGAATGCACTCAGCTGTCTCCCACCAATTCTTACGCATTCATTGTTTTATTGTGTTAATTGCCCTTTGTCTATTTTTTATAAATTCCCCATTACATACAGTATGTCACCAGTAGTAAATGTACTGTTATTGGTTACATGAATTTCTGGTAGCTCTTACCTGCAGTCAAAGGACCAAATCTCCCTCTAGTGGCCTCATGGGTGGAATGTTATTTAAATGTTTCATAATTTTATAATTAATAAACATTTCAAAAAACCCTCAGAAAATCTGGTGTTTCTGTGTCAAACGGTTTTGTTATATTTCAGTCTTCTTTGATGTATATAAAATGTAATATTGGAATGCAAACTCAAAATTGAATACATTTAAACTCTATATCTGACATGGTACAGGTGTCTTCTTTTTTAAGCCCATAACCATGTGTATGAGGTTTATACTTCTGTTTCAAAGTAGATTTGTTTAAGACTTCCAAGAATCTCTCGGTGTGACCCTGATTTAGCCCACTGCAGTAAAAGGTTAATACTTTACCTGAAGTCAGTTGCCTATTTGGCCTGTAGTATGTTACTGCGTAGACCTTTCCTGCGGTCAAATGACCTAGTGGCCTCATGGGTGGAATGTTATTCATTACCTTTTAACGCTGAAAATCCTGCGTTTCTATGTTAAACTGTTTTGTTATATTTCAGTCTTAAATGATGTATATAAAGTATAATATTGGGATGCAAATTCAAAACTAAATACATTTCAACTCTATATCTGACATGGGACATAACCATGTGTGTGAGGTGTATACTTTTGCTTCAAAGTACTTTTGTTTCAAAGTTCAAACACTGTGTGACCCTGATTTAGCCCTCTGCATTAAAAGGTTCACCTGAGGTTGATTGATTTTTAAGTGTGAGGTCTTATCTAGAATCCTACCACATTTTTTACCATCAGACATGATATTCAGCCTGGCAACCCTCCGATTGCAGGCCCACATCGTTAACCTAGGTTATCCTCCTAGCTTTCACCCTTCTGTTTCTCAATGTGAAAGTCCAACTTCCTCATAGTGGTGTTCTTCATCGGCATCAAGTGGTGATATCCTCATGTTATGCAACAATATCAGATCTCATCACATTCCATTTGGTTTCATCTCGTCAGAACATTACTCTGCTCATCTTCAATGCCCTTCCACTACAATAAGCAATAACCATGTTATTTTATCACCGCCGTTTTCCAACACAGATAAATAACAACAAAGCTCACAGCAACTAAATCAATGATCTATTTGAAAGCCAAAGCAGATACCTAACAGATCAGGCAGTCAACTCAAAGACCAACAGAGGAATTTATACAGCAGTCTGGCAAATCAATCTCCATCCAGAAACAAAGTCATATTTGGGCATGTATTTATCAACAAGCATCTCAGATTAGAAGTGCTGATCTAGGATCAGTTTTGCCTTTTAGACAATAATGAATAAGATTTGATGTACAACAGGGACCTGATCTTAGATCTACTCTTTATGTTGTTTATTATTGGCCCTGTAGTGTAAGATCTGCTACAGTATATCATCCACTCAATGAACTAACTAAAGTGCTTCATTTTTCATTGGCCAAAGTGGCTGTGTCCTCCTGACCTGCTATGGCCTGGCTATTGACTAATCCCCAATCAGCCTTTACCCTACCAGCACCTGCCACTGACGCATACAACAGGGAGTGAGATCAGACATGACAGACATACACAAACTCTCTCTCAGTGCTCGCTCTGGTGGTTGTTTATGCATGTGAGATAAAGTACCCCACATGACAATGACTACAGGTATGTAAGGTAAAGGCTTAAGTAGGCCTGTAGTATTCTAGAACTTGAATCTTAATGTGTGTGTGTGTGTGTGTGTGTGTGTGTGTGTGTGTGTGTGCGTGCGTGCGTGCGTGTGGTGTAAAGGAGCTGAGACCTGAGGATTTGGGACAGTAGAATCAGGAGTCACATGTTTGTGAAGGTGTTTGGCAGGAGGAGTAGCTCTAGAGATGCTAAAGACTGGATTTACATCATGCTCCACTTGGCAACACACACACACACGTTCTAGCGCTCATGCACACACGTACACTTTGTAACGCTCACATACACACCCACCCACTCATGATGACCTCCCACGGATAGTGAAGTGATCAACACATACAGCCTAGGAATCCTGGGAATTCTCAATCAGGCAGTTTAGAATTCAAATGAATTATGAGTTAAGAATCCCCTCATGTTTGCACTGGTCATTCTAGTCTTTCTGCTTCAAAACAGGCCCTCCTTCAAACAGTAAATAGTTATAACACAACATTGTTTTCTCATGGAGAGAGTGGCTCACATGGTGCGTGTGTGTGTGACATTTAGGCCAGGCACCAGGGCTTGGCCATGCTATCTGTGCATGCTTTAGTTCCATGGTTTGGTCTCTAGTCTGTTTCATTCATTCATGCCACACCGCACAAACAAACACACGCACGCACGCACGCACACGTGTGAACAGAACTAATCTGCTCCAGGCCAGGTCACATGAGCTATGTTGTTATGGCAAAGACAGAGAAAACCTCTGTTACAACACTCTGCTTCTGAGACAATGTGATTTCCTAGAACAGGTCCACAGGGTACAATATATAGGGCCTGGTGCCTAGGGGCTTTGGTGGTTAGGGCTTAGGTGTAGGGGTATGAAAGTATGGGGTGGGGCGGGGTGTGGGTATGGGTTTTGTCTGCAGTCTGAGCAGTCAACGTGTTACAGGTATAAAGGATTAGAGTATTACCATTATTTACCATGGTATTACTACATCAGGATTATGGCATATTTTTGCCGTCCCAGAATTGCTTTTGGTTTCAATGAGAAGAACGGGCATGTAATAATACTTTCTGCCACAGGAACACTGTTCCTTCATTCACTACTGCATATATCTGTACAACAACAACAACACATACCTTATCAGGGCTTAGGATAGGAAATGACAGTGATGTCATCACTAGCGGTCAGTGCTCAGACCTCAGATGATTACATCATAGATGTCCCAAATGGACCCTATTCCTGAAAGGGAATAGGGTGCCATTTTGGGACATTAACAAAACAAAACCTCTGTTGAATGATTGAGAAGAGGGATCAAGCCATAGCTGTATACTCTGTATTCATCTGAGGATGGCTTTAGTTTATAACACATATACGTCTTAGTATATCTGTCTTGTTGTTACACACATTATAAGGAGGCACTGACATACTGTACATCTCATGCTTATTCTGACTCGCTGGTCCGTTGGTGACTGAACAGAACCAGTGACCCTCCCTGTGTCACCTAGAACTATGGCCAGACGCAACCAGTAGGGTTAGAGCCCACCGCCCGTAGGGGTAACTCAAAACTCCAGAACGGACTTGAAATGAAACAAAATACCTGTACGATCAAATTATCCAAAAAGACTTATACTAAACATGTAAGGCTACAATTCCATCAATTAGTATTCTGTAAGTGTTAAGAAAACTTCCCCACAGATTTTGTTTGGCCTTAACCTTAACCCCACCTATTACTTACTACTAATAGAGCAGTACAGACGAGAGCACAACGCCTAACATTATTTATGTTATTATTATATATTACTGTCTATACATATCTACATACACACCGAGTTTTCTTTTAGTGGTCTACTGTGACTATCTATATTTACAATGCATTCTCTTCTGGTGCATATTGTAGAATATGAATGATTCTTAGTGCAAGCGCATGCTTCAGTTCTTTTCTTTTTAGTGTCCCTGTGGTGTTTGGTGGTGGTGTCCTTGCTCAGGATCAATCCAGCTTGCTGTACGCTACATCAACTCTCTTAAACACTCTTCAAAGAAGTGTGTCAGTGCGTCCCCATATAGTATGTGTAAGTGCGGAGGCTACTGTACTTATGTGTTATAGCTACAGGATCCTGGTCTGGAGGTCAGCCACATCATGATGAGTTTCCACTATTGCCACTCTCACATTCTCTTGCCATCTTTTGATTAGTCATTTTTCTTTTTGGTCCAATGAGAAGGCAGAGTTCTAGAAGCTCCTCAGATCATCAGTGTTGAGCAGTTCGGTCCTTCTTTCTCCTTTCTTTGAGAAGCTGACAAGCTGTAAAGTAGAAGAGGTCCCAGTAGCTCTCTTCTCTCCTCTTTTCTTTCTCTAGTGCGCTCTTTAGTCCACAAGCAGTGGCAGGTTGAGGCTAGTACAGCAGTAAATTAACTCTGCTAGTACATATCTGTGGATTAGCCATCCTAGATTAGGATGCACTAAATTGACTGTGTGTGTATGTCTGTGTGTGTGCGTGTGTGTGTGTGTGTTTGTGTATGTCTGTGTGTGTGTGTGTATGTCTGTGTGTGTGTGTGTGTGTGTGCGTGTGTGTGTGTGTGTGTGTGTGTGTGTGTGTGCGCGTGTGTGTGTGTGTGTGTGTGTGTGTGTGTGTGTGTGTGTGTGTGTGTGTGTGTGTATTGTGGGATTGGACAGGGGTTGTGTATAGACAGGAGGACGGGATCGGACGATGGGAGAATGACGTAGAATGTTCTGCTGGGCTCTAGAGGACGTTCTCAAAGAGCTGCATGGAGTTCATGATGTTCTCGTCCTGGAAGACAAACAGACAGGACAGACTGTTGAATGAAAGTCATGAGCCTGGTTCTTTGTTCACTTGGATTATTGGTCCACAAATTCAAACATTCAGCAAATCTTCCATTGACATCCAGGTAACACTTTACTTGAAAGGGGTTTACATAAGACATTCACAACACCTTTATGAACCCAGTCATAACACCTTCAAGATCTTTCTTGTCCCCACAATAAAATCTCCGTCCGCCTGTCTGTCCGTTCGTACGTTAGTCACATGCGATATCTCAGAGAGCACTGGCCCGATTTTGACAAAACTTGGGTGAATGATGCATCTTGCCATGAAGATCTGACATTTACAAAATTATACTGATTGCCCAAGGCGGGAGCTACACTAATTAACTGACATTTGCGAGTCACACCAGAGAGGAAGATGTGAAGTGAGAGGGATAATTGGGTCCAAAAAAACGCAGGTGGCGTTTTTTTTATTTATTTTCTTTTGGCTCACTAAGTGAGTAGTTTTTGTATGGAGGTCAATGAGAGACTGTCGAATTTGGTTAACAAACAATGTAATGGCTTATTTACTACATGTGGCTTATTTGATCAAAAATAAGTTTCGTAGTGCTTAGATTGTTATGAGTGTACTGATATAGGGGCGGCAGGTAGCCTAGTGGTTAGAGCGTTGAGCCAGTAACCGAAAGGTTGCTGGATCGAATCCCTGAGCTGACAAGGTAAAAATCTGTCCTTCTGCCCCTGAACAAGGCAGTTAACCCACTGCTCCCCGGTAGGCCATCATTGTAAATAAGAATTTGTTCTTAACTGACTTGCCTAGTTAAATATAAGTAGGACACCTGACATCCCAGCAACTTTGAAAAAAAAAACACTTTATATTGGAGTGAAGGCTATTCCATGCGAGAAATTGCCAAGAAACTGAAGATCTCGTACAACGCTGTGTACTACTCCCTTCACAGAACAGCGCAAACTGTCTCTAACCAGAATAGAAAGAGGAGTGGGAGGCCCCGGTGCACAACTGAGCAAGAGGACAAGTACATTAGAGTGTCTAGTTTGAGAAACAGATGCCTCACAAGTCCTCAAATGGCAGCTTCATTAAATAGTACCGGCAAAAAACCAGTCTCAACGTCAACAGGGAAGAGGCGACTCCAGGATGCTGGCCTTCTAGGCAGAGTTCCTCTGTCCAGTGTCTGTGTTCCTATGCCCATCTTAATCTTTTCTTTTTATTGACCAGTCTGAGATATGGCTTTTTCTTTGCACCTCTGCCTATAAGGCCAGCATCCTGGAGTCACCTCTTCCCTGTTGACGTTGAGACTGGTGTTTTGCCACCTGTTACTGCATTGACAGCCAACGGCCACCTATTTCTTTACCACTACATCACTGGTTCTGATGGTATTTGATGAAGACATTGACACTGTACTAGCTAAAACATGTCAGCTAGATAACAACATAGATGCAGTTCCCTTAGCACATGCTGCAAATATTGTGCATCACCAAATGTTCCTCTCTGGGTTCCCAGAAGCATTTCATTTTACTATGTGCATGTGACCATTACATTTTGACTATATGATTTGGTGCTTTC
This sequence comes from Salmo trutta, assembly GCF_901001165.1. Lineage (NCBI taxonomy): Eukaryota > Metazoa > Chordata > Actinopteri > Salmoniformes > Salmonidae > Salmo > Salmo trutta. Next base: position 13,388,245 of record NC_042983.1, on the reverse strand, counting down.
GTCACAAACTAAACAATTATTATTCTTAACCACTACCAGAAAAGTTCATAATTCAGTAAGCTAATAATGATAATTCCAAGGTGGCATCCTGCTATGTTGAAAGATCATGAGAGAGGACACAGAACACTCAATGCACACAGTCACTAACCACTTACCCTGTGCTGGTCCCAGCGTGTTATGTGAATAGTGTAACTGAGGATTGGGTACTGCGGCAGTATAAATACACATTTCCACTGTACATCTTATGACTAATGTTGAATAAATCTGTTAACGGTTTGTAATGAATGATACTGCAACACCCAACGGTGTTATGACTGGTTTCATAAAGGTGTTATGAATGTCTTATGCATACCCCCTTCAAGTGATTTTGTTAACATCATCTATGTCTTTTATTAATTATGTCAAAGTGTGAGGTAGCGCACAGGTCTGCTGTTGTGTTGATGCATATTTTGTAACTGTGGTACCTTCTGACAGGTCTCAATGAACTCCTCAATGGTCACCACTCCATCTCTGTTTCTGTCCATTTTCTGAAGAAAGAAGAAAGGAATGGAGGGAGGGAGGGAGAGAGGGAGGGCCAGAATGAATGAAGTAAGGAGAGAGGACGAGAGCATGTTCAGTGAGTAAGAAACATTTTGTTGAGGCGTGTGTGCATGTTGTGTGTGCATGTTGTGTGAGTGTGTTTGTGTGCACCTGGAAGAACTTATCCACATGTTCAGAGGGTGCCTCATCCCGTACACTTGGGTAGGTGTACCTGCCCATCATATCATAGATGGACTTCATAATAGCCAGCATCTCCTGAGAGAGAGGGAGACAGAGGGAGACAGAGAAAGAAAGAGAGAAGAGACAGAGGGAGAGAGGGGTCATAGTTTACCGTGATATATCTAAAGCTACAGATGTAGGATCTTAATTTGAGCCAGTTTGCAACAGCAGGTAAATAATCCTGCAGCAACAGGAAATGTGAATGATTATGTGGATAATAATGAATGGACATTTTTTTAGGGGTTGATACACTTTTCATTAGGGCAAATCAATTCTGAAATTTTAAGTGGAAAGCCTTTTTAAACCTTGAATACACTACAAGTTTGCATTTCCTGTGGTGCAGGAAAATTCTCAGTAACAAAAGAGTACTCTAATTAAGATCCTACATCTGTAGCCAATCATTTAGATATGTGGTGTTTCTATAGTAGCCAATCACAGTGTACCTCTTTAGTGATGTATCCATCCTTGTTGATGTCATACAGGTTGAAGGCCCAGTTGAGTTTCTCTGTGACTGACCCTCTCAGAAGAACAGACAGGCCGATCACAAAGTCCTCAAAACGAATGGAGCCATTTCTGTCCATATCAAACGCATTGAACAGGAAATGTGCATAGGTGGTGGCGTCTGTAGGATAGAGGGAGAGAGTGGGGTGGGGGGAGAAGAGAGGAACATAAGAAAGGAAAGATAGGGGAGGTAGTGTACAGGAAAAGGGTTGAAGAAGGGAGAGAGAGGTTAGGGGAAAAGGGATGAGGAGAGGAGAGAGGTGGAGGGGAGGAGAGAATGTTGGGGGTAGGCAGACATTCAAATAATCAGTAACCATAAGCTTTTCCTGTTATTCTCCCTGTAGTTCAGGTGTGATTTTATCATATTCCAGGCACAAAGAGCCAGAGAGTAGCTTCAATGGAGATAGTTCTATCCGCTCACCTCCTTGGGGAAAGAACTGAGAATAGATGGTCTTGAACGTCTCTTCATCAACCAAACCACTCGGACACTCCTACGAGAGAGAGAGAGAGATAAAGAGAGTTACAGGGAAATTAGCCATATGCCTATTAATGGTGAAGTAATTTCAGTACATCAATAAGCTCAAATCTACTCTAATTTATCCTACATTCTTATGTAGAACTCCAAACTGCCCACAAATAAAGATCCAAGCTCAACCTGCTTAAAATAAAGGCAAACAAATACCTCCCAAATACAGTCCTACAGCATCCCCACCCCATCCTCTCTGCTCGCCTACGTACATTCTTAAAGCCCCTGTATAGTGACTGGAGCTCCTTCTTGGTGAACTTCGTCTGAACCTGCAGCTGGTCCAAGCCTTCTGGCTGGTGACGAACTATAGACAGCTCCAAATCACTGTCACTACTGTCTGTAGGAGGAAAGAGCGGGGAAGAGGGAGAGAGAGAGGGAGAGAAAGAGAGAAAAGAGAAGGGGATAGAGAGAAGGAGAGGGTGAAGAGAGGGATGGGGAGACCATGGCAGGCAGGGAAAGAGAGGAAGAGGGAAAACAAATTGAAGAGGTGGAAAGAGGGAGATAAAAACAAAAAGAGGACTCAAAAAGAGAGGGAGGTACTTTCTTTTAAAGTGTGATCTTTGCAGAGAAACTACATTTTCTGTTAGTATTCACTTATTACATTTGAGTGAACAGGTGCCAAATTAGTAATATTCAATAGCAAGGCATTGAAAGAACTTAATTCTGAAATATCCAATGAAAGCCATGACTATGACTGATTTCATAGTATGTGTATTAGTCCTACTCGTTCTAACAAAGTAAGAGAAAGCACTAACACCGTGAGAAAGAAAAGCAAGACATAGCTCAAAAAAAGGGGAGTTTCTAGAAACCAAGAGATTTCTATTGCTTCCATACTCACCATCTTTAAACACGCACAACAGAGAGAGAGAGAGAGAAAGAGAGAGAGAGTGTGTGAGAGAGACAGTAAGAGAGATAGAGAAATGTAAAGACAGTTAACGGACTAAAGAGAGGTATACAGAGAATGAGAAAAGAGAAGAAAAAAAACAGAGAAAATGGTCAAGTCAAGTCAATAATTGTGGAACGCAGATACTGACTAGGGAGAACAGGAGAGGAACAGACAATCTATATAAATGCAGTTAGTCCCACTCTTTCCCTCCATACTCCCACCATACTACCTCTCTCTCGGACACTTTCTCTCTGTCTCCATCTCCCTCCATCCAACCTCTCTCTCCCTCTCACCATCCCCCTCTCTCTCCCCCTCTCTTTCTCCCTCCATCCCCATCTCTCTTACCAGTCTCTGTGATGTCGATGAGTCCCAGTAAGTGCATCAATTTGAGGAACATTAGTACAAGGCTGACTCCCACCTGACACTCAACTCCCCTTCTTCCTCCGTCTTTCCGTCTTTTTGTTTCCCCCAGCGTGAAAACTCTGTCTCTCTGTCCTCTCTCCCTCAGTTATCTCTCCCTCCGTACCCACTTTCCCTCTGCCAGTCTCTCAATAAAACACCATCTGTCTCTCAAACTAAAGACAGATATTGCTTTGGATCCTTGGGATGCTTTCAAGTTCCAGAGAGTTCTACAGTTCTAGAGAGAACAGTTCCAACTGGGATTCAGAGAGATTTAAGTTGAAGCCATGAAAAGCGATTGGACCAGATTCAAGCTCAATGATATCCGAAAGGACATAAAACAGCCTTTCAAATAAAACTGAAACTACATGGAACAAATACAATCCTTCTTTCCATGAGATTTCTTAAGCTGTTTTCCCAAAAGATTATTCCAATTGTTTACTTATTGTCCCGTCCTTTTACTCCCAAGTCCCGGGACATCCAGTTGAGAGGTTACTCATATCATCCCGCCGAATCAAACACCGACGAGCCAACAGACATGCGTCACTTAACCGTGTGAATTTACTCTCTTTCCATCCCTACTTATTTCCTTGGCTTCCCCTCCTCCTTTCATTCTCTTCGTCCCATTAACCTGTGGACTCCTGTCAAAACTACCCTCAGATACAGACAGAACTTACAACATTTATTTCTTTAATAATGGTGAAAAATCCCACACATTTAGGGACAGTTCCACCGACAAAGGAAATCCCACGCACCCTCTGCTTACAAGACAAATCTGTAACAAGAAGTCTGCATTCATTATGAAGATGTTTAACAAGATGTTTCCACAACATTAATGCAGTGCTTGTTAGTGAACCCATTTGCCATTGAGGACTCAGTGTAGATGGCTGCATCTCAATAGTCTGATGTCGTCTTCTTTCCTTCATCTGCTCTGATCTGACAGGTGGAAGCTGACACCCAATAGACATCCATCAAATTGCTTTCACCAAGCCTATGTTTTCAGATCAATGCAAATGAAGGAGGGGAGGCAAGGAAAGGAAGACT